>NC_134828.1:70894169-70940204 GCF_004210375.1 Tachypleus tridentatus | reverse complement strand
CATTCATTTAGGTTGTCTCCCACAAGAAAATCTTTCAATCCGTATTTTACTCGTCATCCTTCTTTACACAAAACACTGTCATATCTTGGAGATTGCGATATGAAAAAAAATATCAATTCATCACAACAGTGGTGCTGACAGTATATATGTGCGATTTTCTTATAGCAAAGCCACATCAGTCTATATGCTGACCGTACGTCTTTGTTGGAACAAATTGTCAAGCAATCTTTTAAATCTATCCCTACAATCAACTTTCACGAAACCTAGCTTCAAAAAATGTATTCCATGTATTGAAGAATCACGAGAAGGCAGTTACAGCCACATTCTGTACACCACAATTTCATTTTCTATGCACATATTCTAAATGGAAGTGTAAAGATCAGTGAGTTAGGAAGGTACTAGAAACATTATAGAGTGTTTAGCAGAATTACTGCAGGAAAACCTCGTTCTTATACTTACTCTAAAAATTTTCTGGAGAATCTCAACTAAAGATTGGCACGGGGAAGAATATTTACAATAACATTTAATCTACTTACATCATTATAAGAGTCGATAAGGTTTTCTTTTTTTTTTATTGACGGTAGACAGAAATATATCTTTTAGATTTTATCGTGCTAGTTATCCGAAAGCAAAATAATGAGAACACGTCTTCATTTGCATTTCAGCGGGAGATATAAAACTTTAAATATTATTCTCAAGAAAACAGAAACAATACGTTAACACTTCATCTTGACAAAAGAAATCTATGAATGCAGTCAATACGTGCAGTGAAAGACTGCAAGTGTCTCGAAGGAAGTTGAGGATGATAAATGCTTATTTGGGTCTGGAATTAATTTGAAAATTTTTTCATATATTTGAAAATCTACTATATTACTTCAGTTCCATGATTGCAATTAAACATTTTTATCAAATGCAAATGATGCATATATCGCAGATTTGCACCCCAACTTCTGTTTGTATTTCAGATGAATATTATAGAGAGTGTAAGCACGTGATTTGGTTTCCCAGGAAACTCGGTAATTTGTTTATCTAATATTTCAATTCGCAGTTCCAGAAACTTTTTAACGAGAAATCCTCTGATAATATGTATCTAAAACAACAATGTCTAAGGCGTAACTTGTCATAAATTAGTTAGAGACTTCCATAGCGCTCGAGATCAACTGTCGCATATCGCGAATTACAATGTTTGTTCAGCATATTTTAATTTTTAACGATACACCGTTTTACGTGATAGCAAATTTGCTATCGTAACCCATTTCTTAATAAACTGAGTTATGCTCACGCTAATTTCACAAATTGTTTTTTTCCTGATTCATTGTGATATAGTTTCAAGATCAATAGAGTTAACCGCATTTTATACTTCACAAACTAAATACTAACAGGAATATTTATGTTTTTTGTGTAAGGATTGAATAGAAATGTTTGTTTATTTAACATACGTCACATCTGGCATTATATAAAATAAACGCTCCTATTTCTTGAAATTATTAATGGCGAGGTTCAATTTTAGAAGAAAATTTAAGTTTTCCTATTTCTCTGATTGTTCAGACCGCAAGTTGAACCTGCAAATCGTCAAAGAAAAGTTTATTTTCCTATGATAAAAGATTTTAAAGTAAAGTAGAAAATGCCATAAAACTTTTATGCTCTCTTTCTTGAGAGATTCAATTCTTTTTCCAATGTAACATACGAGTAGGGGTTATTTATATCATGACACCGAATTTTAGGCGTTCCTACTTTAGAAATGCTAATTTGAGAAAGTAAGTTCAACAAGCGTCATCTGACCTACTGTCTTTATTAAAACAACGAAATCAACAGTTATTAGTATAAAACACTCACAGATGATAATTTAATTTTAGCCTTTACCCTAACGAAGCCCGCATGACCTGAATAATATAACTGGTCTACTGAAAAGGACTACGGACATTATTACTGAAAGACGATGCTGTCGAAACTAAACTTGTACTTGAATAAACCTGAAAATTAAACATTCATTTGGAACCGTTAAGTGTAACGTCAGTTTGTTGAAACGGAACGGACTTTCTTGTGCAATATTGCTTAACATTACGAAATTCCGGAATTCTCCATATCTTTAAATACTGCGACGGTGCTAGCGGCTTCTCAGTTAGCGTTTTTCCATTTTCAATGAAACATCATTTCTCAATACTCAGTGTATAAATAATCACACGTTAATTAATAATAATCGAACAAAACGTATGGTGTTGTAAATAACGAATATTTTGTGAAACTGTGTTGGCACACAGTCTTGTTGTGAATTCTATGCGTCGCAAATTCTGCGTTTATCTGAGATTCACCTAAATTATAAAACATGTGGCAGTTGTTTCATGTTAAATTGGTAACAAACGCTTTTGCCTTGTTCTCCTTGTTCCACCAAAAAGATTCTCCTTCGAAAAATTTTACCCACATTTCTTGTTCATCTGATATGTGGCATAATAAAGAAAGAATGGCAGCGGTGGGATTCGAACCCACGCCCTTTCGGACTGGTGCCTTAAACCAGCGCCTTAGACCGCTCGGCCACACTACCTTGTATATATATTTTACAACATTTGAAAAAGAGTTTTTTTACAAGTTGAAAACCTTTTATATGTATATATCTCAATATTCACTTAAATTCCACATTCAACATACTGTATTCTGTTAAGAAACACACTTGTAATAAAGTATAAAAGAAACCACTGCTTTTAGGTGTTAAATTAGAAACACGTATTGAAAGGGATTAATCCTTTTTTAACTTATTGACACTGATGTCTCGCATCATTTCTTCATGATTGGGGTTCATATCCTTTCCGTCGCAACGCTGCTGACACGATCACAGCTTTTCATACCACTTTGTGACCGTGTTCGGCTATCATACACATTCATTTAGGTTGTCTCCCACAAGAAAATCTTTCAATCCGTATTTTACTCGTCATCCTTCTTTACACAAAACACTGTCATATCTTGGAGATTGCGATATGAAAAAAATATCAATTCATCACAACAGTGGTGCTGACAGTATATATGTGTGATTTTCTTATAGCAAAGCCACATCAGTCTATATGCTGACCGTACGTCTTTGTTGGAACAAATTGTCAAGCAATCTTTTAAATCTATCCCTACAATCCTACTTTCACGAAACCTAGCTTCAAAAATGTATTCCATGTATTGAAGAATCACGAGAAGGCAGTTACAGCCACATTCTGTACACCACAATTTCATTTTCTATGCACATATTCTAAATGGAAGTGTAAAGATCAGTGAGTTAGGAAGGTACTAGAAACATTATAGAGTGTTTAGCAGAATTACTGCAGGAAAACCTCGTTCTTATACTTACTCTAAAATTTTCTGGAGAATCTCAACTAAAGATTGGCACGGGGAAGAATATTTACAATAACATTTAATCTACTTACATCATTATAAGAGTCGATAAGGTTTTTTTTTTTTATTGACGGTAGACAGAAATATATCTTTAGATTTTATCGTGCTAGTTATCCGAAAGCAAAATAATGAGAACACGTCTTCATTTGCATTTCAGCGGGAGATATAAAACTTTTAAATATTATTCTAAAGAAAACAGAAACAATACGTTAACACTTCATCTTGACAAAAGAAATCTATGAATGCAGTCAATACGTGCAGTGAAAGACTGCAAGTGTCTCGAAGGAAGTTGAGGATGATAAATGCTTATTTGGGTCTGGAATTAATTTGAAAATTTTTCATATATTTGAAAATCTACTATATTACTTCAGTTCCATGATTGCAATTAAACATTTTTTTTCAAATGCAAATGATGCATATACCGCAGATTTGCACCCCAACTTCTGTTTGTATTTCAGATGAATATTATAGAGAGTGTAAGCACGTGATTTGGTTTCCCAGGAAAGTCGGTAATTTGTTTATCTCATATTTCAATTCGCAGTTCCAGAAACTTTTTAACGAGAAATCCTCTGATAATATGTATCTAAAACAACAATGTCTAAGGCGTAACTTGTCATAAATTAGTTAGAGACTTCCATAGCGCTCGAGATCAACTGTCGCATATCGCGAATTACAATGTTTGTTCAGCATATTTTAATTTTTAACGATACACCGTTTTACGTGATAGCAAATTTGCTATCGTAACCCATTTCTTAATAAACTGAGTTATGCTCACGCTAATTTCACAAATTGTTTTTTTGCTGATTCATTGTGATATAGTTTCAAGATCAATAGAGTTAACCGCATTTTATACTTCACAAACTAAATACTAACAGGAATATTTATGTTTTTTGTGTAAGGATTGAATAGAAATGTTTGTTTATTTAACATACGTCACATCTGGCATTATATAAAAATAAACGCTCCTATTTCTTGAAATTATTAATGGCGAGGTTCAATTTTAGAAGAAAATTTACGTTTTTCCTATTTCTCTGATTGTTCAGACCGCAAGTTGAACCTGCAAATCGTCAAAGAAAAGTTTATTTTCCTATGATAAAAGATTTTAAAGTAAAGTAGAAAATGCCATAAAACTTTTTATGCTCTCTTTCTTGAGAGATTCAATTCTTTTTTTCCAATGTAACATACGAGTAGGGGTTATTTTATATCATGACACCGAATTTTAAGGCGTTCCTACTTTAGAAATGCTAATTTGAGAAAGTAAGTTCAACAAGCGTCATCTGACCTACTGCCTTTATTAAAACAAGGAAATCAACAGTTATTAGTATAAAACACTCACAGATGATAATTTAATTTTAGCCTTTACCCTAACGAAGCCCGCATGACCTGAATAATATAACTGGTCTACTGAAAAGGACTACGGACATTATTACTGAAAGACGATGCTGTCGAAACTAAACTTGTACTTGAATAAACCTGAAAAATTAAACATTCATTTGGAACCGTTAAGTGTAACGTCAGTTTGTTGAAACGGAACGGACTTTCTTGTGCAATATTGCTTAACATTACGAAATTCCCGGAATTCTCCATATCTTTAAATACTGCGACGGTGCTAGCGGCTTCTCAGTTAGCGTTTTTCCATTTTCAATGAAACATCATTTCTCAATACTCAGTGTATAAATAATCACACGTTAATTAATAATAATCGAACAAAACGTATGGTGTTGTAAATAACGAATATTTTGTGAAACTGTGTTGGCACACAGTCTTGTTGTGAATTCTATGCGTCGCAAATTCTGCGTTTATCTGAGATTCACCTAAATTATAAAACATGTGGCAGTTGTTTCATGTTAAATTGGTAACAAACGCTTTTGCCTTGTTCTCCTTGTTCCACCAAAAAGATTCTCCTTCGAAAAATTTTACCCACATTTCTTGTTCATCTGATATGTGGCATAATAAAGAAAGAATGGCAGCGGTGGGATTCGAACCCACGCCCTTTCGGACTGGTGCCTTAAATAAGCGCCTTAGACTGCTCGGCCACACTACCTTGTATATATATTTTAAAAACATTTGAAAAAAGAGTTTTTTTACAAGTTGAAAACCTTTTTATATGTATATATTTCAATATTCACTTAAATTCCACAATCAACATACTGTATTCTGTTAAGAACACACTTGTAATAAAAGTATAAAAGAAACCACTGCTTTTAGGTGTTAAATTAGAAACACGTATTGAAAGGGATTAATCCTTTTTTTTAACTTATTGACACTGATGTCTCGCATCATTTCTTCATGATTGGGGTTCATATCCTTTCCGTCGCAACGCTGCTGACACGATCACAGCTTTTCTACCACTTTGTGACCGTGTTCGGCTATCATACACATTCATTTAGGTTGTCTCCCACAAGAAAATCTTTCAATCCGTATTTTACTCGTCATCCTTCTTTACACAAAACACTGTCATATCTTGGAGATTGCGATATGAAAAAAAATATCAATTCATCACAACAGTGGTGCTGACAGTATATATGTGCGATTTTCTTATAGCAAAGCCACAACAGTCTATATGCTGACCGTACGTCTTTGTTGGAACAAATTGTCAAGCAATCTTTTAAATCTATCCCTACAATCCTACTTTCACGAAACCTAGCTTCAAAAAATGTATTCCATGTATTGAAGAATCACGAGAAGACAGTTACAGCCACATTCTGTACACCACAATTTCATTTTCTATGCACATATTCTAAATGGAAGTGTAAAGATCAGTGAGTTAGGAAGGTACTAGAAACATTATAGAGTGTTTAGAAGAATTACTGCAGGAAAACCTCGTTCTTATACTTACTCTAAAAATTTTCTCGAGAATCTCAACTAAAGATTGGCACGGGGAAGAATATTTACAATAACATTTAATCTACTTACATCATTATAAGAGTCGATAAGGTTTTCTTTTTTTTTATTGACGGTAGACAGAAATACATCTTTTAGATTTTATCGTGCTAGTTATCCGAAAGCAAAATAATGAGAACACGTCTTCATTTGCATTTCAGCGGGAGATATAAAACGTTTAAATATTATTCTCAAGAAAACAGAAACAATACGTTAACACTTCATCTTATAATAATAATAATAAATTTATTAAGCAATAAATTAGACACAAAAAATCAAATATCAATATAAAACCATCAACAAAGAGTTAACTCGTCCTGTGATGGTTAAACACATAATAATGTAAAATCAAAACTTACAAAATCAATATAAAGTTCCCAGAATATTATCATCAGTATTTAAGATCCATTGTTTTAAGTATTTCTTTTGATTAACACGATTAATAGAAGATCTTATACTATAAGGAATAAAATTATGAATACGAGGTGCCAAATAAAGATATTGATGAAGTGTAATTGTTTTACGTGGTGTGGGTACATTAATTGGAAAAAAAGATTGAAGTCGTGTAAAATATGAAGTGACTTTAAAAGGCCTATTAAAAGAAACATGCAATGTAGATAAAGCTAAAAAAATATAAATAAAGTTTATCATATGAAAGAGGGGAGTTAAATTTACTGAAATCGGTATCAAGCCTATGAGTAAAAATAAGAGAGAAAACACTTTTTTTGCAACTTGTGAATAGGAATTAAAAAAAGTCTTATATGTGTCACCCCAAATTGAAATACAATAGTGTAAGAAAGATTGAAAGAGAGCATAATATACACTTAACAAAATATGATAAGGAGCACAATGACTAAGTTCAAAAATTAGCATAGAACTATATTTTAATTTATTAACTAAAGAATTAATATGAAATTGCCAATTTAATTTTCGATCTAAAATAATTCCTAAATATTTAACAGAGGAAACTTGAGGCAATTTGGGACACTTACAATTAGGTAAGTATAACAATCACTAGAATGATAAAAAATAGAAGGAAAAGCTGGAATGACACCATAAAGGTTAAACTGAAGAAGAAAAGATTTAGATATATTTAAGGATAAGTCATTACAGAAAAAGCCAATTTTAATTTTATTAAGATCACTAGAAATAATGGCTTCATTAATTAGATTTGGCTTACTATAAACAACAACAATATCATCGGCATAGGCTTGGATATCTCCAAAAAACTGTTGGTAAAGAATATCATTTATATAAATGAGAAATAATAAAGGCCCAGAACAGAACCTTGTGGTACTCCAACATTAATTGTAAGCCAATCACTATAATTATTATGGATACAAACTGATTGCTTTCTATTGTGAAAGTAAGAAAAACCAATCAAAAACAATGCCTCTAAAACCATAATAAGATAATTTATTTAACAATATTTTATGATTAACAGAATCAAAAGCTTTGGCTAAGTCAAGAAAACAGCAATTGGATGAAGATCAGAATCCAAAGCTTCTGTAATACTTCCCACAAGTTTAGCAACAGCAACCTCCGTTCCAAGCCCAGGCCGAAAGCCAAATTGAGAAGGAGACAAACTGAATGTCTATCAAGAAATGATAAAATTCTAATCTT
Organism: Tachypleus tridentatus; assembly: GCF_004210375.1. Taxonomy (NCBI): domain Eukaryota; kingdom Metazoa; phylum Arthropoda; class Merostomata; order Xiphosura; family Limulidae; genus Tachypleus; species Tachypleus tridentatus. The sequence continues at coordinate 70,932,323 of NC_134828.1, read as the reverse complement.
CATAGATTTTTTTTCAAATAGTTTAGAGAAATGTATTAATAAGGAAATAGGTCTATAATTCGTAAAATCAGAAATATTACCAGATTTATAAATAGGAATGACCAATGATAACTTTAAAGCATTAGGAAACTTCCTTGAGTAAAGATAAATTAATTAAAAAAGTCAAAATTGGTGCAAAAGATTAGCATTAGCTTTCAAAATCTTAACCGAAACACCATCTACACCATTAGAAGCTGAATTTGATAAGGAGAAAATATTATTCATAGTTTCAGATACAGTAACAGGATATAGGTAACAAGAAGAAGAAGGAGCAGGAGGCATGCCCTGAGAACAAAATTTAGGATTGGAGCAAGTAGATTTAGCAACATTAACAAAAAAATAATTCAAATCAGATAAATCAGTAGTACCAAAATTACAAAATTTCTTATTTTTTTTTTAACATCAATAATAGAGTTAACAATATTCCAATTCTGTTTAATAGTTTTAGCATTCTTAAACAGGTTATGATAATAAGTCCATTTAGTCTTACGGGTCAAGCTAACAACATAATTCCTTAAACACTTAAATCTAATCTTTAGATAAATATCATCAGGAAATTGATGTACTTTCTTTTTTTTAACTTATCTCTTTTAATCATTAACAAAACCAATTCACTGGTAATCCATGGCTTAATTTTTCTAAACTTTCGTGACACAGAAACAGTAGTAGTACAACTTTGAATACAATCAGTTAACACTTCAGCAAAATTATCATAAGCAACATTAACATCAGAACAATTCATAACACAGGACCAATCTGAAAAATTCAAACAAGAACTCAATTCATTAAACTTAATCTTTTGAACATTTGAGACATGTTCTAGATCCGATAAAATGTCTATACATAAAACAATTGGAAAATGATCGGTCAAAAAACTCTCAACAATATAAGAATAACAATTTTTAATAGTATTTCCACTAATTAAAAAATGATCAATACAAGAATTAGTAACATTGGTTATCCGTGTAGGAGAAGAAATAATAATACGAAGATTGTTCTCAGACAAAAACTTAAAATATGCATTTTTATAACAAACATCATCAAATGCCAAAACATCTATATTAAAATCACCAACAATTATATTAATATCATATTTGTATAAATTCAATTCTAATGAAAGCTCATTAATAAATTTCAATACAGGCAATCTAGGAGATCGATAAACAACAAAGAGATTAAATTTCTTATTTTGAATCATACAAAATAAAATTAAAGCATCAGACTTAATGTACTGCACTTCTTTTATCATAGTCAGTATCTCAAATTTAACAAAACTGCCACTCCACTAGCCTTATTTAGACCAGAAGATGAAGAATAAAAGGAGTAACCTGGAATCGAAAAGGAAACAAATCCATCCTCAACAAACCAAGTTTCAGAAAAAGCTATTATATGAAATTTAACAACGCTTGATTGTAAAAAAAAACAAGAAATTGGTCAAAATTTTGAGTAAGACTTCGAATATTAACATGTATTAAATTTAAATGACCAACAGAAAAACATTTGGTAAATCAGAAAGAGAAGACAAAGTTGGTGTAACACCAACAATATCATCAAAATCATCAGCCATTGCAGTATTTATAAATTATTAAGATCAATCAAGCAACGTAAAACAATGGGCTGAGTAGTTTCTGATTTCCTAATAAGAATATTACCATTCGATACCCAAAGAAATTTATAGCCAAGATCTTTCTGTTTTCGTTTTGCTTGCATGAAAATATCACGATAATATGGGAGAGATGTTCGTTAACATAAACTGGATAAGATTCATTACAGACCTTAATATCATTAGTATTAAGAGAGCGAAATTTAGTTTTCTTAAGTTTAAGCAGATCAAATTTAATTTGCTTACGACAAAACTTAACAACAATCTGTCTCGGACTCTTATTTTCAGTTGTTTTCTTTCCTATACGATGAACAGTGTCAATATCTGTAGGAGCACAGTCAACCCCAAAAGTAGTTGTAATCTACTCAACAACTTCTTGCAAATTCTCATCAGGCTTCTCTGGAATACCTCCAATCAAAACATTATAGTTATAAGAATATTGTTCCGCTTCACACATCTTCCTCCGAAAACTTGCCATCTCCTTCCACAATTCTTCATTTTCATGCTTTAATGTTTTATTTTCCTGTTTACACTCCTTAACTTCAGCTTGACAAAAGAAATCTATGAATGCAGTCAATACGTGCACTGAAAGACTGCAAGTGTCTCGAAGGAAGTTGAGGATGATAAATGCTTATTTGGGTCTGGAATTAATTTGAAAATTTTTTCATATATTTGAAAATCTACTATATTACTTCAGTTCCATGATTGCAATTAAACATTTTTTCAAATGCAAATGATGCATATACCGCAGATTTGCACCCCAACTTCTGTTTGTATTTCAGATGAATATTATAGAGAGTGTAAGCACGTGATTTGGTTTCCCAGGAAAGTCGGTAATTTGTTTATCTCATATTTCAATTCGCAGTTCCAGAAACTTTTTTAACGAGAAATCCTCTGATAATATGTATTTAAAACAAAATTATGTCTAAGGTGTAACTTGTCATAAATTAGTTAGAGACTTCCATAGCGCTCGAGATCAACTGTCGCATATCGCGAATTACAATGTTTGTTCAGCATATTTTAATTTTTAACGATACACCGTTTTATGTGATAGCAAATTTGCTATCGTAACCCATTTCTTAATAAACTGAGTTATGCTCACGCTAATTTCACAAATTGTTTTTTTCCTGATTCATTGTGATATAGTTTCAAGATCAATAGAGTTAACCGCATTTTATACTTCACAAACTAAATACTAACAGGAATATTTATGTTTTTTGTGTAAGGATTGAATAGAAATGTTTGTTTATTTAACATACGTCACATCTGGCATTATATAAAAATAAACGCTCTTATTTCTTGAAATTATTTATGGCGAGGTTCAATTTTAGAAGAAAATTTACGTTTTTCCTATTTCTCTGATTGTTCAGACCGCAAGTTGAACCTGCAAATCGTCAAAGAAAAGTTTATTTTCCTATGATAAAAGATTTTAAAGTAAAGTAGAAAATGCCATAAAACTTTTTATGCTCTCTTTCTTGAGAGATTCAATTCTTTTTTTCCAATGTAACATACGAGTAGGGGTTATTTTATATCATGACACCGAATTTTAGGCGTTCCTACTTTAGAAATGCTAATTTGAGAAAGTAAGTTTAACAAGCGTCATCTGACCTACTGTCTTTATTAAAACAACGAAATCAACAGTTATTAGTATAAAACACTCACAGATGATAATTGAATTTTAGCCTTTACCCTAACGAAGCCCGCATGACCTGAATAATATAACTGGTCTACTGAAAATGACCACGGACATTATTACTGAAAGACGATGCTGTCGAAACTAAACTTGTACTTGAATAAACCTGAAAAATTAAACATTCATTTGGAACCGTTAAGTGTAACGTCAGTGTGTTGAAACGGAACGGACTTTCTTGTGCAATATTGCTTAACATTACGAAATTCCCGGAATTCTCCATATCTTTAAATACTGCGACGGTGCTAGCGGCTTCTCAGTTAGCGTTTTTCCATTTTCAATGAAACATCATTTCTCAATACTCAGTGTATAAATAATCACACGTTAATTAATAATAATGGAACAAAACGTAGTGTGTTGTAAATAACGAATATTTTGTGAAACTGTGTTGGCACACAGTCTTGTTGTGAATTCTATGCGTCGCAAATTCTGCGTTTTTCTGAGATTCACCTAAATTATAAAACATGTGGCAGTTTTTTCATGTTAAATTGGTAACAAACGCTTTTGCCTTGTTCTCCTTGTTCCCACCAAAAGATTCTCCTTCGAAAATTTTACCCACATTTCTTGTTCATCTGATATGTGGCATAATAAAGGAGGAATGGCATCGGTTGGGTTCGAACCCACGCCCTTTCGGACTGGTGCCTTAAACCAGCGCCTTAGACCGCTCGGCCACACTACCTTGTATATATATTTTAAAAACATTTGAAAAAAGATCTTTTTTACAAGTTGAAAACCTTTTCATATGTATATATCTCAATATTCACTTAAATTCCACATTCAACATACTGTATTCTGTTAAGAAACACACTTGTAATAAAGTATAAAAGAAACCACTGCTTTTAGGTGTTAAATTAGAAACACGTATTGAAAGGGATTAATCCTTTTTTTTAACTTATTGACACTGATGTCTCGCATCATTTCTTCATGATTGGGGTTCATATCCTTTCCGTCGCAACGCTGCTGACACGATCACAGCTTTTCATACCACTTTGTGACCGTGTTCGGCTATCATACACATTCATTTAGGTTGTCTCCCACAAGAAAATCTTTCAATCCGTATTTTACTCGTCATCCTTCTTTACACAAAACACTGTCATATCTTGGAGATTGCGATATGAAAAAAAATATCAATTCATCACAACAGTGGTGCTGACAGTATATATGTGCGATTTTCTTATAGCAAAGCCACATCAGTCTATATGCTGACCGTACGTCTTTGTTGGAACAAATTGTCAAGCAATCTTTTAAATCTATCCCTAGAATCCAACTTTCACGAAACCTAGCTTCAAAAAAATGTATTCCATGTATTGAAGAATCACGAGAAGGCAGTTACAGCCACATTCTGTACACCACAATTTCATTTTCTATGCACATATTCTAAATGGAAGTGTAAAGATCAGTGAGTTAGGAAGGTACTAGAAACATTATAGAGTGTTTAGCAGAATTACTGCAGGAAAACCTCGTTCTAATACTTACTCTAAAAATTTTCTGGAGAATCTCAACTAAAGATTGGCACGGGGAAGAATATTTACAATAACATTTAATCTACTTACATCATTATAAGAGTCGATAAGGTTTTCTTTTTTTTTTATTGACGGTAGACAGAAATATATCTTTTAGATTTTATCGTGCTAGTTATCCGAAAGCAAAATAATGAGAACACGTCTTCATTTGCATTTCAGCGGGAGATATAAAACTTTTAAATATTATTCTAAAGAAAACAGAAACAATACGTTAACACTTCATCTTGACAAAAGAAATCTATGAATGCAGTCAATACGTGCAGTGAAAGACTGCAAGTGTCTCAAAGGAAGTTGAGGATGATAAATGCTTATTTGGGTCTGGAATTAATTTGAAAATTTTTTCATATATTTGAAAATCTACTATATTACTTCAGTTCCATGATTGCAATTAAACATTTTTTCAAATGCAAATGATGCATATACCGCAGATTTGCACCCCAACTTCTGTTTGTATTTCAGATGAATATTATAGAGAGTGTAAGCACGTGATTTGGTTTCCCAGGAAAGTCGGTAATTTGTTTATCTCATATTTCAATTCGCAGTTCCAGAAACTTTTAACGAGAAATCCTCTGATAATATGTATCTTAAACAACAATGTCTAAGGCGTAACTTGTCATAAATTAGTTAGAGACTTCCATAGCGCTCGAGATCAACTGTCGCATATCGCGAATTACAATGTTTGTTCAGCATATTTTAATTTTTAACGATACACCGTTTTACGTGATAGCAAATTTGCTATCGTAACCCATTTCTTAATAAACTGAGTTATGCTCACGCTAATTTCACAAATTTTTTTTTGCTGATTCATTGTGATATAGTTTCAAGATCAATAGAGTTAACCGCATTTTATACTTCACAAACTAAATACTAACAGGAATATTTATGTTTTTTGTGTAAGGATTGAATAGAAATGTTTGTTTATTTAACATACGTCACATCTGGCATTATATAAAAATAAACGCTCCTATTTCTTGAAATTATTAATGGCGAGGTTCAATTTTAGAAGAAAATTTACGTTTCTCCTATTTCTCTGATTGTTCAGACCGCAAGTTGAACCTGCAAATCGTCAAAGAAAAGTTTATTTTCCTATGATAAAAGATTTTAAAGTAAAGTAGAAAATGCCATAAAACTTTTTATGCTCTCTTTCTTGAGAGATTCAATTCTTTTTTTCCAATGTAACATACGAGTAGGGGTTATTTTATATCATGACACCGAATTTTAGGCGTTCCTACTTTAGAAATGCTAATTTGAGAAAGTAAGTTCAACAAGCGTCATCTGACCTACTGCCTTTATTAAAACAAAGAAATCAACAGTTATTAGTATAAAACACTCACAGATGATAATTTAATTTTAGCCTTTACCCTAACGAAGCCCGCATGACCTGAATAATATAACTGGTCTACTGAAAAGGACTACGGACATTATTACTGAAAGACGATGCTGTCGAAACTAAACTTGTACTTGAATAAACCTGAAAAATTAAACATTCATTTGGAACCGTTAAGTGTAACGTCAGTTTGTTGAAACGGAACGGACTTTCTTGTGCAATATTGCTTAATATTACGAAATTCCCGGAATTCTCCATATCTTTAAATACTGCGACGGTGCTAGCGGCTTCTCAGTTAGCGTTTTTCCATTTTCAATGAAACATCATTTCTCAATACTCAGTGTATAAATAATCACACGTTAATTAATAATAATCGAACAAAACGTATGGTGTTGTAAATAACGAATATTTTGTGAAACTGTGTTGGCACACAGTCTTGTTGTGAATTCTATGCGTCGCAAATTCTGCGTTTATCTGAGATTCACCTAAATTATAAAACATGTGGCAGTTGTTTCATGTTAAATTGGTAACAAACGCTTTTGCCTTGTTCTCCTTGTTCCACCAAAAAGATTCTCCTTCGAAAAATTTTACCCACATTTCTTGTTCATCTGATATGTGGCATAATAAAGAAAGAATGGCAGCGGTGGGATTCGAACCCACGCCCTTTCGGACTGGTGCCTTAAACCAGCGCCTTAGACCGCTCGGCCACACTACCTTGTATATATATTTTAAAAACATTTGAAAAAAGAGTTTTTTTACAAGTTGAAAACCTTTTTATATGTATATATCTCAATATTCACTTAAATTCCACATTCAACATACTGTATTCTGTTAAGAAACACACTTGTAATAAAGTATAAAAGAAACCACTGCTTTTAGGTGTTAAATTAGAAACACGTATTGAAAGGGATTAATCCTTTTTTTTAACTTATTGACACTGATGTCTCGCATCATTTCTTCATGATTGGGGTTCATATCCTTTCCGTCGCAACGCTGCTGACACGATCACAGCTTTTCATACCACTTTGTGACCGTGTTCGGCTATCATACACATTCATTTAGGTTGTCTCCCACAAGAAAATCTTTCAATCCGTATTTTACTCGTCATCCTTCTTTACACAAAACACTGTCATATCTTGGAGATTGCGATATGAAAAAAAATATCAATTCATCACAACAGTGGTGCTGACAGTATATATGTGCGATTTTCTTATAGCAAAGCCACATCAGTCTATATGCTGACCGTACGTCTTTGTTGGAACAAATTGTCAAGCAATCTTTTAAATCTATCCCTAGAATCCAACTTTCACGAAACCTAGCTTCAAAAAAATGTATTCCATGTATTGAAGAATCACGAGAAGGCAGTTACAGCCACATTCTGTACACCACAATTTCATTTTCTATGCACATATTCTAAATGGAAGTGTAAAGATCAGTGAGTTAGGAAGGTACTAGAAACATTATAGAGTGTTTAGCAGAATTACTGCAGGAAAACCTCGCTCTTATACTTACTCTAAAAATTTTCTGGAGAATCTCAACTAAAGATTGGCACGGGGAAGAATATTTACAATAACATTTAATCTACTTACATCATTATAAGAGTCGATAAGGTTTTCTTTTTTTTTTATTGACGGTAGACAGAAATATATCTTTAGATTTTATCGTGCTAGTTATCCGAAAGCAAAATAATGAGAACACGTCTTCATTTGCATTTCAGCGGGAGATATAAAACTTTTAAATATTATTCTAAAGAAAACAGAAACAATACGTTAACACTTCATCTTGACAAAAGAAATCTATGAATGCAGTCAATACGTGCAGTGAAAGACTGCAAGTGTCTCGAAGGAAGTTGAGGATGATAAATGCTTATTTGGGTCTGGAATTAATTTGAAAATTTTTTCATATATTTGAAAATCTACTATATTACTTCAGTTCCATGATTGCAATTAAACATTTTTTCAAATGCAAATGATGCATATACCGCAGATTTGCACCCCAACTTCTGTTTGTATTTCAGATGAATATTACAGAGAGTGTAAGCACGTGATTTGGTTTTTCCAGGAAAGTCGGTAATTTGTTTATCTCATATTTCAATTCGCAGTTCCAGAAACTTTTTAACGAGAAATCCTCTGATAATATGTATCTAAAACAACAATGTCTAAGGCGTAACTTGTCATAAATTAGTTAGAGACTTCCATAGCGCTCGAGATCAACTGTCGCATATCGCGAATTACAATGTTTGTTCAGCATATTTTAATTTTAACGATACACCGTTTTACGTGATAGCAAATTTGCTATCGTAACCCATTTCTTAATAAACTGAGTTATGCTCACGCTAATTTCACAAATTGTTTTTTTTGCTGATTCATTGTGATATAGTTTCAAGATCAATAGAGTTAACCGCATTTTATACTTCACAAACTAAATACTAACAGGAATATTTATGTTTTTTGTGTAAGGATTGAATAGAAATGTTTGTTTATTTAACATACGTCACATCTGGCATTATATAAAAATAAACGCTCCTATTTCTTGAAATTATTAATGGCGAGGTTCAATTTTAGAAGAAAATTTAAGTTTTTCTTATTTCTCTGATTGTTGAGACCGCAAGTTGAACATGCAAATCGTCAAAGAAAAGTCTATTTTCCTATAATAAAAGATTTTAAAGTAAAGTAGAAAATGCCATAAAACTTTTAATGCTCTCTTTCTTGAGAGATTCAATTCTTTTTTCCAATGTAACATACGAGTAGGGGTTATTTTATATCATGACACCGAATTTTAGGCGTTCCTACTTTAGAAATGCTAATTTGAGAAAGTAAGTTCAACAAGCGTCATCTGACCTACTGCCTTTATTAAAACAACGAAATCAACAGTTATTAGTATAAAACACTCACAGATGATAATTTAATTTTAGCCTTTACCCTAACGAAGCCCGCATGACCTGAATAATATAACTGGTCTACTGAAAAGGACTACCGACATTATTACTGAAAGACGATGCTGTCGAAACTAAACTTGTACTTCAATAAACCTGAAAAATTAAACATTCATTTGGAACCGTTAAGTGTAACGTCAGTTTGTTGAAACGGAACGGACTTTCTTGTGCAATATTGCTTAACATTACGAAATTCCCGGAATTCTCCATATCTTTAAATACTGCGACGGTGCTAGCGGCTTCCAAGTTAGCGTTTTTCCATTTTCAATGAAACATCATTTCTCAAAACTCAATGTATAAATAATCACACCTTAATTAATAATAATCGAACAAAACGTATGGTGTTGTGAATAACGAATATTTTGTGAAACTGTTTGGCACACAGTCTTGTTGTGAATTCTATGCGTCGCAAATTCTGCGTTTATCTGAGATTCACCTAAATTATAAAACATGTGGCAGTTGTTTCATGTTAAATTGGTAACAAACGCTTTTGCCTTTTTCTCCTTGTTCCACCAAAAAGATTCTCCTTCGAAAATTTTACCCACATTTCTTGTTCATCTGATATGTGGCATAATAAAGAAAGAATGGCAGCGGTGGGATTCGAACCCACGCCCTTTCGGACTGGTGCCTTAAATAAGCGCCTTAGACTGCTCGGCCACACTACCTTGTATATATATTTTAACACATTTGAAAAAGAGTTTTTTTACAAGTTGAAAACCTTTTATATGTATATATCTCAATATTCACTTAAATTCCACATTCAACATACTGTATTCTGTTAAGAAACACACTTGTAATAAAGTATAAAAGAAACCACTGCTTTTAGGTGTTAAATTAGAAACACGTATTGAAAGGGATTAATCCTTTTTTTTAACTTATTGACACTGATGTCTCGCATCATTTCTTCATGATTGGGGTTCATATCCTTTCCGTCGCAACGCTGCTGACACGATCACAGCTTTTCATACCACTTTGTGACCGTGTTCGGCTATCATACACATTCATTTAGGTTGTCTCCCACAAGAAAATCTTTCAATCCGTATTTTACTCGTCATCCTTCTTTACACAAAACACTGTCATATCTTGGAGATTGCGATATGAAAAAAATATCAATTCATCACAACAGTGGTGCTGACAGTATATATGTGCGATTTTCTTATAGCAAAGCCACATCAGTCTATATGCTGACCGTACGTCTTTGTTGGAACAAATTGTCAAGCAATCTTTTAAATCTATCCCTAGAATCCAACTTTCACGAAACCTAGCTTCAAAAAATGTATTCCATGTATTGAAGAATCACGAGAAGGCAGTTACAGCCACATTCTGTACACCACAATTTCATTTTCTATGCACATATTCTAAATGGAAGTGTAAAGATCAGTGAGTTAGGAAGGTACTAGAAACATTATTCAGTGTTTAGCAGAATTACTGCAGGAAAACCTCGCTCTTATACTTACTCTAAAATTTTCTGGAGAATCTCAACTAAAGATTGGCACGGGAAGAATATTTACAATAACATTTAATCTACTTACATCATTATAAGAGTCGATAAGGTTTTCTTTTTTTTTTATTGACGGTAGACAGAAATATATCTTTTAGATTTTATCGTGCTAGTTATCCGAAAGCAAAATAATGAGAACACGTCTTCATTTGCATTTCAGCGGGAGATATAAAACTTTTAAATATTATTCTAAAGAAAACAGAAACAATACGTTAACACTTCATCTTGACAAAAGAAATCTATGAATGCAGTCAATACGTGCAGTGAAAGACTGCAAGTGTCTCGAAGGAAGTTGAGGATGATAAATGCTTATTTGGGTCTGGAATTAATTTGAAAATTTTTTCATATATTTGAAAATCTACTATATTACTTCAGTTCCATGATTGCAATTAAACATTTTTATCAAATGCAAATGATGCATATACCGCAGATTTGCACCCCAACTTCTGTTTGTATTTCAGATGAATATTATAGAGAGTGTAAGCACGTGATTTGGTTTCCCAGGAAAGTCGGTAATTTGTTTATCTCATATTTCAATTCGCAGTTCCAGAAACGTTTTAACGAGAAATCCTCTGATAATATGTATCTAAAACAACAATGTCTAAGGCGTAACTTGTCATAAATTAGTTAGAGACTTCCATAGCGCTCGAGATCAACTGTCGCATATCGCGAATTACAATGTTTGTTCAGCATATTTTAATTTTTAACGATACACCGTTTTACGTGATAGCAAATTTGCTATCGTAACCCATTTCTTAATAAACTGAGTTATGCTCACGCTAATTTCACAAATTGTTTTTTTGCTGATTCATTGTGATATAGTTTCAAGATCAATGGAGTTAACCGCATTTTATACTTCACAAACTAAATACTAACAGGAATATTTATGTTTTTTGTGTAAGGATTGAATAGAAATGTTTGTTTATTTAACATACGTCACATCTGGCATTATATAAAAATAAACGCTCCTATTTCTTGAAATTATTAATGGCGAGGTTCAATTTTAGAAGAAAATTTAAGTTTTTCTTATATCTCTGATTGTTGAGACCGCAAGTTGAACATGCAAATCGTCAAAGAAAAGTCTATTTTCCTATAATAAAAGATTTTAAAGTAAAGTAGAAAATGCCATAAAACTTTTATGCTCTCTTTCTTGAGAGATTCAATTCTTTTTTTCCAATGTAACATACGAGTAGGGGTTATTTTATATCATGACACCGAATTTTAGGCGTTCCTACTTTAGAAATGCTAATTTGAGAAAGTAAGTTCAACAAGCGTCATCTGACCTACTGCCTTTATTAAAACAACGAAATCAACAGTTATTAGTATAAAACACTCACAGATGATAATTTAATTTTAGCCTTTACCCTAACGAAGCCCGCATGACCTGAATAATATAACTGGTCTACTGAAAAGGACTACCGACATTATTACTGAAAGACGATGCTGTCGAAACTAAACTTGTACTTGAATAAACCTGAAAAATTAAACATTCATTTGGAACCGTTAAGTGTAACGTCAGTTTGTTGAAACGGAACGGACTTTCTTGTGCAATATTGCTTAACATTACGAAATTCCCGGAATTCTCCATATCTTTAAATACTGCGACGGTGCTAGCGGCTTCTCAGTTAGCGTTTTTCCATTTTCAATGAAACATCATTTCTCAATACTCAGTGTATAAATAATCACACGTTAATTAATAATAATCGAACAAAACGTATGGTGTTGTAAATAACGAATATTTTGTGAAACTGTGTTGGCACACAGTCTTGTTGTGAATTCTATGCGTCGCAAATTCTGCGTTTATCTGAGATTCACCTAAATTATAAAACATGTGGCAGTTGTTTCATGTTAAATTGGTAACAAACGCTTTTGCCTTGTTCTCCTTGTCCCACCAAAAAGATTCTCCTTCGAAATATTTTACCCACATTTCTTGTTCATCTGATATGTGGCATAATAAAGAAAGAATGGCAGCGGTGGTATTCAAACCCACGCCCTTTCGGACTGGTGCCTTAAACCAGCGCCTTAGACCGCTCGGCCACACTACCTTGTATATATTTTTCTACACATTTGAAAAAGAGTTTTTTACAAGTTGAAAACCTTTTATATATATATATATCAATATTCACTTAATTTCCACATTCAACATACTGTATTCTGTTAAGAAACACACTTGTAATAAAGTATAAAAGAAACCACTGCTTTTAGGTGTTAAATTAGAAACACGTATTGAAAGGGATTAATCCTTTTTTTAACTTATTGACACTGATGTCTCGCATCATTTCTTCATGATTGTGGTTCATATCCTTTCCGTCGCAACGCTGCTGACACGATCACAGCTTTTCATACCACTCTGTGACCGTGTTCGGCTATCATACACATTCATTTAGGTTGTCTCCCACAACAAAATCTTTCAATCCGTATTTTACTCGTCATCCTTCTTTACACAAAACACTGTCATATCTTGGAGATTGCGATATGAAAAAAATATCAATTCATCACAACAGTGGTGCTGACAGTATATATGTGCGATTTTCTTATAGCAAAGCCACATCAGTCTATATGCTGACCGTACGTCTTTGTTGGAACAAATTGTCAAGCAATCTTTTAAATCTATCCCTAGAATCCAACTTTCACGAAACCTAGCTTCAAAAAATGTATTCCATGTATTGAAGAATCACGAGAAGGCAGTTACAGCCACATTCTGTACACCACAATTTCATTTTCTATGCACATATTCTAAATGGAAGTGTAAAGATCAGTGAGTTAGGAAGGTACTAGAAACATTATTCAGTGTTTAGCAGAATTACTGCAGGAAAACCTCGCTCTTATACTTACTCTAAAAAATTTTCTGGAGAATCTCAACTAAAGATTGGCACGGGAAGAATATTTACAATAACATTTAATCTACTTACATCAGTATAAGAGTCGATAAGGTTTTCTTTTTTTTTTATTGACGGTAGACAGAAATATATCTTTAGATTTTATCGTGCTAGTTATCCGAAAGCAAAATAATGAGAACACGTCTTCATTTGCATTTCAGCGGGAGATATAAAACTTTTAAATATTATTCTAAAGAAAACAGAAACAATACGTTAACACTTCATCTTGACAAAAGAAATCTATGAATGCAGTCAATACGTGCAGTGAAAGACTGCAAGTGTCTCGAAGGAAGTTGAGGATGATAAATGCTTATTTGGGTCTGGAATTAATTTGAAAATTTTTCATATATTTGAAAATCTACTATATTACTTCAGTTCCATGATTGCAATTAAACATTTTTATCAAATGCAAATGATGCATATACCGCAGATTTGCACCCCAACTTCTGTTTGTATTTCAGATGAATATAATAGAGAGTGTAAGCACGTGATTTGGTTTTTCCAGGAAAGTCGGTAATTTGTTTATCTCATATTTCAATTCGCAGTTCCAGAAACGTTTTAGCGAGAAATCCTCTGATAATATGTATCTAAAACAACAATGTCTAAGGCGTAACTTGTCATAAAATAGTTAGAGACTTCCATAGCGCTCGAGATCATCTGTCGCATATCGCGAATTACAATGTTTGTTCAGCATATTTTAATTTTTAACGATACACCGTTTTACGTGATAGCAAATTTGCTATCGTAACCCATTTCTTAATAAACTGAGTTATGCTCACGCTAATTTCACAAATTGTTTTTTTGCTGATTCATTGTGATATAGTTTCAAGATCAATAGAGTTAACCGCATTTTATACTTCACAAACTAAATACTAACAGGAATATTTATGTTTTTTGTGTAAGGATTGAATAGAAATGTTTGTTTATTTAACATACGTCACATCTGGCATTATATAAAATAAACGCTCCTATTTCTTGAAATTATTAATGGCGAGGTTCAATTTTAGAAGAAAATTTAAGTTTTTCCTATTTCTCTGATTGTTCAGACCGCAAGTTGAACCTGCAAATCGTCAAAGAAAAGTTTATTTTCCTATGATAAAAGATTTTAAAGTAAAGTAGAAAATGCCATAAAACTTTTTATGCTCTCTTTCTTGAGAGATTCAATTCTTTTTTTCCAATGTAACATACGAGTAGGGTTATTTTATATCATGACACCGAATTTTAAGGCGTTCCTACTTTAGAAATGCTAATTTGAGAAAGTAAGTTCAACAAGCGTCATCTGACCTACTGTCTTTATTAAAACAACGAAATCAACAGTTATTAGTATAAAACACTCACAGATGATAATTTAATTTTAGCCTTTACCCTAACGAAGCCCGCATGACCTGAATAATATAACTGGTCTACTGAAAAGGACTACGGACATTATTACTGAAAGACGATGCTGTCGAAACTAAACTTGTACTTGAATAAACCTGAAAAATTAAACATTCATTTGGAACCGTTAAGTGTAACGTCAGTTTGTTGAAACGGAACGGACTTTCTTGTGCAATATTGCTTAACATTACGAAATTCCCGGAATTCTCCATATCTTTAAATACTGCGACGGTGCTAGCGGCTTCTCAGTTAGCGTTTTTCCATTTTCAATGAAACATCATTTCTCAATACTCAGTGTATAAATAATCACACGTTAATTAATAATAATCGAACAAAACGTATGGTGTTGTAAATAACGAATATTTTGTGAAACTGTATTGGCACACAGTCTTGTTGTGAATTCTATGCGTCGCAAATTCTGCGTTTATCTGAGATTCACCTAAATTATAAAACATGTGGCAGTTGTTTCATGTTAAATTGGTAACAAACGTTTTTGCCTTGTTCTCCTTGTCCCACCAAAAAGATTCTCCTTCGAAATATTTTACCCACATTTCTTGTTCATCTGATATGTGGCATAATAAAGAAAGAATGGCAGCGGTGGTATTCAAACCCACGCCCTTTCGGACTGGTGCCTTAAACCAGCGCCTTATACCGCTCGGCCACACTATCTTGTATATATTTTTCTACACATTTGAAAAAAGAGTTTTTTTACAAGTTGAAAACCTTTTTATATGTATATATCTCAATATTCACTTAATTTCCACATTCAACATACTGTATTCTGTTAAGAAACACACTTGTAATAAAGTATAAAAGAAACCACTGCTTTTAGGTGTTAAATTAGAAACACGTATTGAAAGGGATTAATCCTTTTTTTAACTTATTGACACTGATGTCTCGCATCATTTCTTCATGATTGTGGTTCATATCCTTTCCGTCGCAACGCTGCTGACACGATCACAGCTTTTCAAACCACTCTGTGACCGTGTTCGGCTATCCTACACATTCATTTAGGTTGTCTCCCACAACAAAATCTTTCAATCCGTATTTTACTCGTCATCCTTCTTTACACAAAACACTGTCATATCTTGGAGATTGCGATATGAAAAAAAAATATCAATCCATCACAACAGTGGTGCTGACAGTATATATGTACGGTTTTCTTATAGCAAAGCCACATCAGTCTATATGGTGACCGTACGTCTTTGTTGGAACAAATTGTCAAGCAATCTTTTAAATCTATCCCTAGAATCCAACTTTCACGAAACCTAGCTTCAAAAAATGTATTCCATGTATTGAAGAATCACGAGAAGGCAGTTACAGCCACATTCTGTACACCACAATTTCATTTTCTATGCACATATTCTAAATGGAAGTGTAAAGATCAGTGAGTTAGGAAGGTACTAGAAACATTATTCAGTGTTTAGCAGAATTACTGCAGGAAAACCTCGCTCTTATACTTACTCTAAAAATTTTCTGGAGAATCTCAACTAAAGATTGGCACGGGGAAGAATATTTACAATAACATTTAATCTACTTACATCAGTATAAGAGTCGATAAGGTTTTCTTTTTTTTTATTGACGGTAGACAGAAATATATCTTTAGATTTTATCGTGCTAGTTATCCGAAAGCAAAATAATGAGAACACGTCTTCATTTGCATTTCAGCGGGAGATATAAAACTTTTAAATATTATTCTAAAGAAAACAGAAACAATACGTTAACACTTCATCTTGACAAAAGAAATCTATGAATGCAGTCAATACGTGCAATGAAAGACTGCAAGTGTCTCGAAGGAAGTTGAGGATGATAAATGCTTATTTGGGTCTGGAATTAATTTGAAAATTTTTTCATATATTTGAAAATCTACTATATTACTTCAGTTCCATGATTGCAATTAAACATTTTTATCAAATGCAAATGATGCATATACCGCAGATTTGCACCCCAACTTCTGTTTGTATTTCAGATGAATATAATAGAGAGTGTAAGCACGTGATTTGGTTTTCCAGGAAAGTCAGTAATTTGTTTATCTCATATTTCAATTCACAGTTCCAGAAACGTTTTAGCGAGAAATCCTCTGATAATATGTATCTAAAACAACAATGTCTAAGGCGTAACTTGTCATAAAATAGTTAGAGACTTCCATAGCGCTCGAGATCAACTGTCGCATATCGCGAATTACAATGTTTGTTCAGCATATTTTAATTTTTAACTATACACCGTTTGACGTGATAGCAAATTTGCTATCGTAACCCATTTCTTAATAAACTGAGTTATGCTCACGCTAATTTCACAAATTGTTTTTTTGCTGATTCATTGTGATATAGTTTCAAGATCAATAGAGTTAACCGCATTTTATACTTCACAAACTAAATACTAACAGGAATATTTATGTTTTTTGTGTAAGGATTGAATAGAAATGTTTGTTTATTTAACATACGTCACATCTGGCATTATATAAAAATAAACGCTCCTATTTCTTGAAATTATTAATGGCGAGGTTCAATTTTAGAAGAAAATTTAAGTTTTTCCTATTTCTCTGATTGTTGAGACCGCAAGTTGAACCTGCAAATCGTCAAAGAAAAGTTTATTTTCCTATGATAAAAGATTTTAAAGTAAAGTAGAAAATGCCATAAAACTTTTTATGCTCTCTTTCTTGAGAGATTCAATTCTTTTTTTCCAATGTAACATACGAGTAGGGTTTATTTTATATCATGACACCGAATTTTAGGCGTTCCTACTTTAGAAATGCTAATTTGAGAAAGTAAGTTCAACAAGCGTCATCTGACCTACTGCCTTTATTAAAACAACGAAATCAACAGTTATTAGTATAAAACACTCACAGATGATAATTTAATTTTAGCCTTTACCCTAACGAAGCCCGCATGACCTGAATAATATAACTGGTCTACTGAAAAGGACTACGGACATTATTACTGAAAGACGATGCTGTCGAAACTAAACTTGTACTTGAATAAACCTGAAAAATTAAACATTCATTTGGAACCGTTAAGTGTAAGTAACGTCAGTTTGTTGAAACGGAACGGATTTTCTTGTGCAATATTGTTTAACATTACGAAATTCCCGGAATTCTCCATATCTTTAAATACTGCGACGGTGCTAGCGGCTTCTCAGTTAGCGTTTTTCCATTTTCAATGAAACATCATTTCTCAATACTCAATGTATAAATAATCACACGTTAATTAATAATAATCGAACAAAACGTATGGTGTTGTAAATAACGAATATTTTGTGAAACTGTGTTGGCACACAGTTTTGTTGTGAATTCTATGCGTCGCAAATTCTGCGTTTATCTGAGATTCACCTAAATTATAAAACATGTGGCAGTTGTTTCATGTTAAATTGGTAACAAACGCTTTTGCCTTGTTCTCCTTGTCACATCAAAAATATTCTCCTTTGAAATATTTTACCCACATTTCTTGTTCATCTGATATGTGGCATAATAAAGAAAGAATGGCAGCGGTGGGATTCGAACCCACGCCCTTTCGGACTGGTGCCTTAAACCAGCTTTTTTTTTTCTTTTTATTTATCCCACCTTTACGAGGGTGTATACACAGAGATACGACAAATAAAAGACAGGTTAATGAATTAGCATGTAACAATAACTCTATAGATTACCATGCTGAACAGCACCACAAAGTTAATAAAATAAAGTAAAAATAAATAAAAGAGGTAATTGGAACAGCAGGTTATCCATCAAACATTATAGTGAACATTAACAAAACAAGAAACCAATGGACCTTTATTGGTAACAAAAATATAATGAAATAACAACTTATCTTAACAACGTACACAAGAAAAACCTTGGGCACCTTGGGTCACCAAGCTACCAACATAAGAATACACAGAATGAAACACATTTAATGAGTTATATAACAAAGATCGCTGATAATGGAGATGAATATGTTTACGTACAAGCACTTTAAACATGGAAATTAAATGAATTACGCGATTTCGTGCCAAAGAAACTGAACGAGCAGAACATATAACCTGACGTGCCAAACTAGTAATCAAACCGAATATGTTCCAGCATCTCCTGGGTAACGAAGGATGAGATCCCACTAAGAGGCATCTCCTCCATACCCAGTTAGATATAGGACATCCAAAATAAAACGCCAATAATTTATATACATATGACCACAATGGCTGTACAAAAGGACATTGGAAAAACAGATGGTCTATGGTTTCCCGCCCGTTTGAACAGAAAGTGCACAACCCTGTGGGATGTCTGTCCATATGTATCAGCTTCATATTAGTGGTTATCGCCCGCAACCACAGTAAATAATCCACATCACAAATATAAAATCCCACAAAAGAAGAATAAGCGTTTTTGCGAATGCGTTTCCAGTCTCCAGGAGGAACAATATCCCCCAAGTAGAATGGAGCAGAGAAATTAGTAGCGAGTGGATACTGTAAATGTCCCACCAGTTGCTTCACAGATAAACCCTGAAAATGAACTCGATTATCGGAGTGGTCCAGAAAATATAAATCCACAACACGTGTGGACGACGGAAGAGGAGCCGGCTGGGTGGACAAAACCGGCAACCAGTCCACAGGCAACGCCTCTTTGAGCATATGAAAATGTGAAAAAATTGTGCGGACATTAGCCAACGGGTCAGCGTCCGTACACATTTCAATCACTGCCCCCACCGGAAGAAAAGCAGGGAGCACCTCGTACAATAAATGGCGGACCTGAACCAATCCTGCGTTAATGAATTCAGGAAAATGAAATGTTCGGTGCCGAACATCAACAATAGCCGGATTGAAAACAAAGGTTCATCAAAAATTTGTGGGGAAAGGGAAGCTGGGACAATCCCTTTATCCCCAAGAAGAACCTTCCAGGCATGAAATATTTCCTGAATATAGAAAGGTAACGATTTCACAAAACGTGGCAAAATTCGGCATTGAAGAATCCGAAAGCCCAAAGAGAGATTGCCATAACAAGAAAAAATTCCAGAAAGAAGTTGTCGCAAGGTGGAAGGACAAGAAGCATCCAAACAACGCTGCAACAACTTCAAACGGAATGCGAGTTTACGAGTATTAACATCAACCAAGTTGATACCTCCACAATCATAACTCCGGATCAGAATACCGTATGCCACTTTATGTATACCTCCCCGCCAATTAAAATCCAGTATACATTTGCGAAATCGAGTCTCAAACTGTCTTGGCAACGGGAGTATATTCAACGGGTACCATAACACCGATGCCACCAAGAAGTTCACCACAAGAGATTTACCCTTTAGCAACAAAGAACGAAATCGCCACGACACCAAGACACGAGATATCCTGCGCAAAACACCCTGCCACGTATCTTGCAGCATGACATCGAAATGAGAGTGGAAAACTATTCCCAAAATCCGAATAGGATCCTGGGAAATTCTCAACTCACCAAGGACGAAGTCTGCAGAAGAGGCCAAACACCCAACCCTCAAACCCTGACACTTGGTCCAGTTGATCTTCCCACCAGTAGCTTTGCCAAACGTTCAGCAGACATCCAACATGCGGCAAAGATTTGGCGTCTTGTAAGGTTAAGGTTGTATCATCAGCGTGTTGATAAGTAAGTGAAGGCGTGGTGAGTAACACATCACCACCAATATCAGTAATATGTACATTATGATGTAACATATTTCGTAACGGTTCGACACTGAGAACGTAAATGAGAGCAGACATTGGGCATCCTTGACGAATACCCCGAGTTACAGCAAAATCATTCGTGAGAAATCCATTAAACTTAACACAACTAGAAATTGAAGTATAGCAAAGACGAACCCAATGAACAAAAGTAGAACCAAAACCAATAAGCAGAAGAAGTTGAAATAGATAGTCATAGGCCACCCGATCAAAGGCTTGCATCTGATCGAGCTTCAAAAAGATTCCACCCTGGCCGGTACGTGCTAAAGATTGCAATAGCAAAACGAGTGTTAACGGAGTATCAGCAACGTTCCGTCCAGGTATACACCCGGATTGGTCATCTGAAACTAAACTGGAGATCACAGACGAAAGGCGACGAGCCAGCACTTTGGCCAGAACAAAGTCAGTACAAAGTGTCAAAGGCCGGCTGTTAGCCGCCAACCGTCGATCCCCGCCTTTCGGGATAGGAAGAATTACCCCAGAACACATTGTACGGAGCAACTGTGGAGAGTGGAGCAGTTCAGACAAAACAGATAAAAAGTCGTCAACAAAAAGAGGGAGAAAATATTTGTAAAATTCGGACGTAAAACCATCCAAACCAGGAGATTTGCCCAGCGGTAAACTGTCTAGAGCAGCGAGAACTTCCAGAACCGTGAATGGAGCATCACAAATATGAGCTTGTTCATGGGAAAGAGTTCGATCAACGAATGAGATAAAGAAATCGATGTCTGCCTGCAGAACGATATCCTTAGTGTACAGTGCGGAATAATACTGATGTAAAACAGCAGCGATATCTTCCACACCGGACACCTCCACACCCCTATCAGTGAGCATGGATCGAAACTCAATTCTGCTTTGACGGACCTTTTCCATACGAAGAAAGTAAGACGTAGATCTCTCACCCTCCTCAAACCAACGAATATGAGATCGAATCCGCGCCCCCTCTATGGTATCGTGATCCAAAGTCTCCAAAGCATCTTCAAGTTCATACAATTTGATCTTAGACCTACCAGGGTAACGGGACAGTTTTCGAAGCTCACGATTGATGGACGACTCAAGCTGAAATTTGCGAGAACGGGAAGCCCGCGCTCGAAGAATCGAATAACGCTGGGAAAGTAAACGGAAGGCGCATTTCAATTTTTCATACCACGTAATTTTATCAGTCCCATAGACTGACCAACTACGACTTCTGGCGATCAACAGCTTTCACATATTCGGCATCCCTCAATAACTGGTTATTGAAGTGCCAGAAATTAGGACCTCTGACAACGGGCCGCAGAGTAAGGTCGAATCCCAATAAAGCGTGATCTGTAGCAGGAAACCACAACGTACGTAAACGTTGGACAGTCCCCTGCAAGGTAGAAGAAAGCAAAACCGTGTCAATACGAGACGACATCATCTCACCATTAACAAACGGCTTCCATGTGAAACCAGGTGTAGTCGGCGATATGAGTGAATGCGCATCAAGTAAATCAAACCTATTAAGAAACTCTACAAAAGCCGAACGGCTGGCGTCACGGGAGAAACGGACCGGAAATCGATCGCGTGCCACATCCACCACACAATTAAAATCTCCCACAACAAGCAATCCCGTGCAACCATCCAAACAATACTCCAAGTTTTGGAAAAATTCCCGTCGCTCGGAGATATCGCGAGGAGCATACACAGATGATAACAGATAAGACAAAGACTCGAAACTGAATGTTACAGTCAGAACCCTACCCACCCCATCAGAAGAAACGAATGTAACATTATCACTTAAAAACCACTGTAACAAGATGGCAACCCCTTGTCGGCCAGAAGGAGAATTATTAACAAAAGCTACACCTGGCCAAAATTTCAGAACGACATCATGAAAATCATCAGTAAAAAACGTTTCCTGTAAACAAACAACATCAAAATTAGTAACAAAGTAATCCAGATAATAAGCCAGCTTACTAACATTACGCAACCCATTACAATTCAAAACTCCCACCCTTAGTAAATGTACCATGCAAAAGATAAAGTAAAGGTACAAGAATTGAAAGGAAACTGTCACAAACACAAAAATAACAAGAATAAATGTAAAGATCTAAGCAAATATGCACAAAGTACAAACAACAATAAAGGACAGTCTTACACTAACTGAAACAAACAAACTGGCACAACAAACTCATTTAAGGCTGAGACACCGCCTTCGCCCGAGATATCCGTTGTATTGGCACGTCCGACACCCGTTTTCGTCCACTGCCTTTCTTAGAAGTGTCACCAGGAGACATTGCCACCACACTAGCATACCTCCAACGACGAGGAAGAGGCACCTCCACATCGCCGGCGGTACTCTCACCACTAACCGGAAGTGGTGAGAAGTGACGATCAAAATTGCGTCCTCCAGCTTGGGGATGACTACTAGCCCGTTCCTGGCCCCACCAGAAACCGTCGATCGCCTGGAAGATACATCGTCCACCACCAAATGGGTAGCTGCAGCCTCCCCTGAAAGGGGAATCTCCGAATAAACGTGAGGACAAACAGAAATTGAGTCAACATCATGAGGCACTGCACGAGAGGAAGCAGCCGTGACTACTTCAGCGGTAGGCGTCACTAGAGGAAGTTCGAGGAACAAGCTTGGGACAACGTTGACGGACGTGTCCCTGCACATGACAATGTCGGCATATAAACTGGGGGCAATCGCGATATGAATGATCCGCCCCAAAACATAAATTACACACTTTTGACTGGCGATCATGCTTCACCTTTAACATTACCGCCTTGCCCAAAGGATCAAAAACTTTCACAACGTACGGCAAAGAGATACACTTCTCACTAAAAGACACACGAACATGGCGTATACCTAAATATATGCCCTGGTCCCTCTTCCACACAATGGGGCTTTTCACCTCACAATCAAAATCTTTAAGTTTATTGAGTATAATATCATCGTCTATATATTCTGGGACGTCCATAAATGACACAGTAATAGTGCGTTTAGTGACACCATTAGTCGAACAAAGTACACCATTGACAACTAGACCAGCATCTATAGTCAGGTCCACATCGGCGGGAAGAACAAAAGTTACCTCATAACCACCCGGGGAGAAACAACAGCAGTGACCGAAGCAGCACCAAACGTAGAAATAACAGAATGGATAACGTCCCCATGGCTTGAAGTTGTCGTTTCCACAAAAACAGTACGACGCATAACTTCCATGACCTTCTTGGTTGATGAAGACATCGTCAAACAACTTGAAAAAATACAATATCTAGCAAAAAAAAAAACTACACGCTCACTAGGCTTAGCTGTTAAAGTTACACTAAGGCAATCAGGAAATAGAAAAACACGTCTGCACTCGATGACGAGAACCGGCGCTTTCCAAAATATTTCTTCCATAAAGAAAGAATGGCAGCGGTGGATTCGAACCCACGCCCTTTCGGACTGGTGCCTAAAACCAGCGCCTTAGACCGCTCGGCCACGCTACCGTGTGTTTTGTTATCTCCACATTTGAAAAAAGAGTTCTTCTCAAACTCAAATTAACGTGACGGGGGTTTAGTTTAGAGAGAGAGAAATCAGAAGAATTGTGCTTCCTCTTCATCCTTTTTCGTGGAAGTTTATTGAATTTAGCTGGGTTTGTTTTAACTCTATTTTGGGTGAAGGAGTGAAGTTGGTCATAATTAATATTATTCATGAACGAGGCAAAGGTAGCACCGGAGAAAACAGCCAGATCACGTCCCGAAAGTTAGATGTCATAGTAAATTTGAACATAAACAACCCAATTCAGGGCATGGCAATAAAGTTGCCTAGGCTGGGATCTGAAGATCCAATGCCTGAGTTTTTGCTGTGGGGAGAAACGGAAGTGCCCCAAAAAAAACCTACTTTCACAGGACAGGCGCTGAAAGTTTTACCTATCCTGTGCCCGAGACCTGAAAAAGAAAATACATAATGTTTTCGTGAGTTTTGCCCTTTAAGTACTTCTGTTGTGTTGTTTGTGACCCCGAAATATGTTGTATGGTGAAATAAATTTGGTTGGTGCACTAGTTAATTTATAGAGTTTGTTTGTTTCTGTGTTCTGCTTTTAAGTAGTATTTGTGTGCTATTTCTATTAGTCTCTATTATTTCTATTACAACATATTAGTGTTGGTAAGTTGCAGATTTGATGTATATAATTTACTGGAGTGTATGATGGTAGACTGAATGCAGATCTTAGTACAGTATTTTGTTTTGTTGAGCTTGGATTTTCTGGAGTGTGTTATTTGACATATTATATGTGACTTGACATCCATACTCTATTAGTGGACGGATGTGAGCTTTGTATATTTGTATAATGGTTTTTGGTGAGCATTTTCAGTGTTTGCTGGTTAGAGTCATTAAGTGTGAAATGCGTTTTCTAATTGATGAGTGTATGTTGTTAACATATTTTTTCCATGTTAGTTTGTGTCAAAAGTGATGCCAAGGAATGTGATGTTTTTGCTCATGTTAATGGGCGTATTTCCGAGTGATAATTTTACTTTTCTAGATTTTTTTTCTTTTTTTTTTCAGTTTCCTGTAGAAGGTGATTGCTTGTGTTTTTGTTGGATTTAAAACTACTCCATTTGTTACTCCAGGTCGAGACGTTGTTCAGTGATTCTTGAACGCGAGACATGGTTATTACTGGGTTTCTGGAGGTGCTCCAGATAGCGATGTCGTCTGCGTATTGTGAATTATGTGTGTATGTTAAATTTGGGAAAGGTATGTTGCTGACGAAAATAATATATAGTAGAGAAAGGACTGTTCCTTGGGGCACTCCTGCAGTTATGTTCAATGATTTAGATATAGTTTTATTACTTTTTACTTATGCTGCCTCTATCTCTCAGGAAGTTTGATATCCATTTAACTATAGTGGGGTTTATATTTAGATCAGTTAGTTTGCATTTGATGGCATTGTGTCATACGCTGTCAAATGCTTTTTGACGTCTGGGAATACAAACACGGTTACTTGGTTGTTGTTAAAAGTTTTGTAGACTGATTCTGTTGAGTCGTGTGAGGTGATCTGTTGTTTGCCTGTTTTTCTGGAGGCATTCTGGGATTCTGGAAGGATATTATTTTCACAAAAGTGAAGAAGACGGTTGGAGATAAACCCTCCATCAGTCTGCCAAGGCAGCTTAACAGACTGATGAGAGGAAATTATCTGAATTTGTCCTGTTGGTTTTGTTTCTTTGAATCGTGGTTATGATGGCTATTTTCCAAGTGTCGGGGTAATATCCTGTTGTTAGTGAAATATTCATGATGTTTGTGAGGTGTTGTTATAGGAGAGTAGAGTTTTTTTCAGAATAATGTTTTGTATTTGGTCGTCCGGGGAAGTGTTTTTCAAGTTTTTAATATTAATTTTTAGTTCAGTGATGGTAATTTTCCTGTTGATTGAACTTGAGTATGTTCCCAATGTCTCTGCCAGGTAATTGTGGTGATGAATGCTTAATTTCTATTTATGAAGTTGTTGACATGATGTTGGTGTTGTGTGTCAAAGTCGACTCAATTTAGGTTGCAAAAGGAGGATCTGAAGTAGTCGTCCTAATAGGTAGGCTCTCTACGTCCGTCCTTGCGATTATATTGTTGTGTGTGATATGTTGTAGCAGGTTGTTTGTGTTTTTTGTCTAAAGAAATACTGTTGAATTTGTTCCAAAATTTTTTGATTGTTTTTATTTTTTCTAAGTTTTACAAAAGTTTTGCCAATTAGTGTCTTTTGCTATTTTAATTTATTGTTTAATTTTGCATTTGTTATGTTAATCTGTGTTTTGATAGATGGATCACGTGTTATAAAGTGTATTCGTCTTAATTGCCTTGCGTTTGATTATAAGTGCGTGAATTTCCGGTGTTAAAGTCCATTGATTATGTGAATGCTTTCTCTTGTTTTAGGGATTGTGTTTTATGGCTTTTATGTATGGCTTCTGTAACTTGATTTTACATCGTTGTCTAGTTTGCTGTTTTGTTGTTAGCATGTTTAATTGGGTGGGGTATGATATGTCTAGTAAAGCGCTGAAAGTGAGCCAATCTGTTTTGGTGTCAGTGTATGCTGAGGAGGTCACGTACGCCACGGCAGGGTGGCGCGGGTGAATCATACAGGAAATGGAGAAGTGGTCACCGTGATTTCGTCATGCACTCTGAAGTTAGAGATTCCATTTACTGTGTCCCTTGAGGCTATGATGTAACCAAATACGTCATATGAGCCGCTGGCGGCTGAAAAGTGTGTAGGTGTGCGGTCGTTTATCAGGTGCCTTTTCTTAATAGAAAGAAATTTTTTATACACAACACTCTCCGTGTGTTTTATTTCCCATAGTTCTGTGTGTGGAGAATTGAAATCCCCAATGATGATTAGTTTAGGTTTACGGTTAACACATTTCTGTAGGAAGTTAATGTCGATATCTTTAGTGGGTGAACAATATATGGCTAGAATTGAATGGTTAGTTGGTTGTTAAAGGTATACTATAAAAAATGGTTTCATTTATGTTTGATCTAAAAGAATCTTCTATTGAGAGTTGTATACATTTAAAAATCTTTATATGTATATATATTTATATCTCAATGTTCACTTAATTTCATTATCCAAGATACTGTATTCTGTGGCAAAACTCACTAGTAATAACGTATAAAAGAAAGCACTGACTTTTATGTGTTAAATGACAAAGACGTATTGAAAGGGATTAATCCTTTCTTAACTTATGGATACTGATGTCTCGAATCATTTCTTTATGATTATGGTTCTTACCCTTTCTGTCGTAACGCTGCTGACACGATCAAAGTTTTTCGTACCATTCTATGTTCGGACACCCTACACTATCATTCAGGTTGTCTCCCACAACAAAATGTTTCATGCCGTATTTTACACGTCATCCTTCTTTATACAAAACAGTGTTACATCTTGAGATTGCCACATGAAAACAAAAAGATTCATCACAACACTGGTGCTGATGAAATTGTACGTCTTTAAGAGAACAAGTTGACATTGCAAACTTCTTAATCTATCCGTGGAATCGACCTTTCACGAAACATAGCTTCAGAAAGTGTGTTCCAGGTGTAGAAGAAATACCAGAAGACAGTTAGAGCCACATTCTGCACACCACAAGTTTATTTTTTGTGTCCAGATTCTAAATGGAAGTATAACGATCAGTGATAAACATTATCCAGTGTTTACCAGATTTACTGCAGGGAAACCACGTTCTTTTTCATACTCTCAAGGTTTTCTATAGAATCTCAACTAAAGATTTACGGAGAAAAGTGTATTTAAATACAACATTTAATCTACTTACATCAATATAGCAGTCGATAAGGTTTGTTTTTTTAATTGACGGAACGGATGTATATATCTTTAGATTTTATCGTGCTAGTTATCCGAAAGAAGAATAAAAAGAACACGTCTTGATTGGCAGTTAAGCGGGAGATAAAAAACCCTTAAATATTATTCCAAAAAAAAACAGAAACAATACGGTAGCACTTCATCTTGACTAAAGAAATATATGAAGGCAGTCAACACATGCAGTGATAGACTTTTGGTGTCCGTAAGGAGGCTGAGGATGAAAAATTCCTATTTGGATCTGGAATTAATTTGAAAAATATTTCATATATTCGAAAATATCCTCTATTACTTCTGTTCCATAATTGCAACTAAATATTTTCCAAACCTACAGGATGCAAATACCGCAAATTTGCACCCCGACATCTCTTTGTATTTCAGATGAATATTATAGAGAGTGTGTATCACGAGATATGGTTCCAGGAAAGTCGTTAATTTGTTTATATCATATTTCCATTCTCAGTTTCATAAAGATTTAACGAAAAATCCTCTGATAGTATGTGTAGTTTAAAAGAACAATATTTAACACGTAACTTGTCATAAATTCTGTTAGAGACGTCCACAGTGCTCAAGATCTTCTGTCGGATATCGCGAATTATAATTGTTCGGGCAAACATATTTTAATTTTTTATGATATACCGTTTGACGTGATTGCAAATTCACCATCGTAATCCATTTCTTAATGAAGTGACTTTTGCTTTCTTTAATTCCACAAATAGTTTGTTTGCTGATTCTTTGTGATAAAGTTTCAAAATCACTGGCGTTAACCTGCAATGCATGCTTCACAAAATAAATACCATCAGGAGTATTTACGTTCTTAGTGTAAGGTGTGAATAGAAATGTGTGTTTATTTAAAATACGTCACATCTGGCATTATATAAAGATGAACGTTCCTATTTCTAGAAATTATTATGCCGAGGTTCAATGTTAAAAGAATTTTAAATTTTTCGTATTTCACTTATTTTTTAGACCGCAAGTTCAACCCACAAATCGTCAAAGAAGGGTTTGTTTTAGTAGACGAGCATTATTTTCCAAGAGATACAAGTTTTAAAAGTAAAATAGAAAATACCATAAAACTTTATATGCTCACTTTCTTTAGAGATTCAATTCTTTCTATCAATGTTACATACGAGTAGGGGTTATTTTATATAAGACACCGACGTTTAGGCGTTCCTACTTTTAGAAATGCTGACCAGAGAAAGTAAATTCAGCAAGCGCCATCTAAACTACTGCTTTAATAAAACAGTGCAATCGACTGTTTTGTATAATACACTCACAGTTGATAATTTGAATTCAACCTTTACCCTTACGAACTACTGCTATTTTAGGCTATATCATTTTTCAGATGAACCTAGTTTTGTCAATTTTCCTCCACCTTATATCATGGATTGTTTTCCATGCCTCTAATACAGAAGCTGCTTGGCTTATTTCAGTTGTTTAGAGACATTTCACTATATTCCCTTCACATGACATTACTGTTTCATCCTTTTGTCTCTCTTAGCCTTGATCTTGCTAGCCTTGCCTTATGCAAGCTTTATTTGTTTTCTCGTCTTATCTTACCATCAAGCAGATTTTTCTTCTGGATTTCCTGCCATTTGCATTTCTGTCAATCCTGTCCCCTACCTAATTATTTAGCATTTTTCACCCTATTAATTCTCTTACAGTCAATGCTTACCTTTTCAACTCTTTCTTTTGATGTACCTTTTTTCCCTCCGTATCTAAGCGTTTACCATTGTCAGCCCTAGCGGCTTTTCAATCCGCGTTTTCCGGTTTCCGATTAAACATCATTGCTCAATACTCATGTATAAATAATGACACGTTAATCAATAATGTTGTAGGGTGTTAAAATAACGTCAACCATGTGTTGACGCAAAGATTAGTTGTGAATCATATGTGTCTGTAACTTTCTGCGATTAGCTGATATTTTCTTAAACCATCATGAATGTAGTAATTGTTTTGTGTATTAATTATGAAACGCCTTTGTTTGTTGTAATAGGCACCACAAAAATCCTCCTTCGAAATATATTACCCACATTTCTTGTTCATCTAACAAGTGGCATAATAAAGAAAGAATGGCAGCGGTGGGATTCGAACCCACGCCCTTTCTGACTGGTGCTCAAAACCAGCGCCTTAGACTGCTCGGCCACACTACACTTGTATATATATATGTTTTCTACAAATTTGAAAAATGAGTTTCTTTAGAAGTTGAAAACCTTTTTTATATATATATATCTCAATATTCACTTAATTTCCACATTCAACATACTGTATTCTGTTAAGAAACACACTTGTAATAAAAGTATAAAACCACTGCTTTTATGTTAAATTAGAAACACGTATTGAAAGGGATTAATCCTTTTTTTAACTTATTGACACTGATGTCTCGCATCATTTCTTTATGATTGTGGTTCATATCCTTTCCGTCGTAACGCTGCTGACACGATCACAGCTTTTCAACCACTCTGTGACCGTGTTCGGCTATCCTACACATTCATTTAGGTTGTCTCCCACAATAAAATCTTTCAATCCGTATTTTACTCGTCATCCTTCTTACACAAAACACTGTCATATCTGGAGATTGCGATATGAAAAAAATATCAATTCATCACAACAGTGGTACTGACAGTAAATATGTGTGCGTTTTTCTTATAGCAAAAGCACATCAGACTGTCTGCTGACCGTACGTCTTTGTTGAATAAATTGGTATGCAATCTTTTAAATCTATCTGTAGAATCGAACTTTCACGAAACCTAGCTTCAAAAAAAATGTGTTCCATGTGTAGAAGAATCACAAGAAGGCAGTTACAGCCACATTCTGTACACCACAAGTTTATTTTCTGTGCCCAGATTTTAATGAAAGTGTAAAGATCAGTGAGTTAGGAAGGTACTAGAAACATTATCCAGTGTTTAGCAGAATTACTGCAAGAAAATCTCGCCTTATTCTTACCTCAAGGTTTCTTAGAATCTCGACTTATTTGAACCATTAAGTGTAACATCACATTATTCCCGGAATTCTCCATATCTTTAAATACGGACGGTATTAGCGGCTTCTCAACCGCGTTTTCCACTTCCAATGAAACATTATTCTTCTATACTCAGTGTATAAATAATGACACGTTAATTAATAATAATGAACAAACGTAGGATGTTGTAAATAACGAATATTTGTCAAACTGTGTTGGCACACAGTCTGGTTGTGAATTCTACATGTTCCAGTTTTCTGCGTTTAGCTCACATTTACATAAACCTTAGATATGTGGTAGTTGTCTCGTGTTTAATTGGCGACAATCGCTTGTAGCCTTGTTTTCCTGGCCCACCAAATATATTTCTCCATCGTAATATTATAAACCACACTTGTTCATCTGATTATTAGCATAATAAAGAAATGTCAGCGGTGAAATTGAACCCAGCCCTTCGGATTGGTGCCTGTCACCAGCTTTTTTTTTCTTTTATTCATCTCACCTCAACGAGGGCGTATACACAGAAATACAACAAATAAAACACATGTTAATGAATTAGCATGTAACAATATCTCAAGAGATCATCATGCTGAATATTACCAAAAATTTAATAAAATTAGGTAAAAAATAAAAGAGGTAATTGTGAACAGCAGGTTATCCACCAAATAGTATGGTGAACATTAACAAAACAAGAAACCAATGGATCTGGCATTGGCGAAAAATATAAAGATAATGCAAATAAAGAAATAAAACTTATCTTAAAAAAATCATAAAGAAATAACCTTCTGCACCTTGGGTTACCAAGATACCAGCATAACAATACGCAGAATAAAGAAGCATTTAATGAGTTATGTAACAAACATCTATGATAATGGAGATAGATATGTTTATGTACACGTTCTTTAAACATGGAAATTAAATGAATTTCGCGATGACTGGCCAAATGAACTGAATGAGCAGAACATATAACTTCTCGTGCCAAACTAGTAAGCAAACAGAAGATGTTCCAGCATCTCCTAGGTAACGAAGGATGAGATCACTAATTGGCATCTCCTCCAAACCCAGTTAGATATAGACACCAAAATAAAACGCCAATATTGCATATACATAGGACCACAAAGGCGTACAAAGGACATAGAAATACAGATGGTCAATGGTTTCCTCGCCTGTGAACAGAAAGTGCACAACCCTGTGGGATGTCTGTCCATATGAACCAGCTTGACATTAGTGGTTATCGTCCACAACCACAGTAAATAATCCACAACACAAACATGAAAACCCACAAAAGAAGAATAAGTGATTTTGCGAATGAGTTTCTAATCTCCAGAAGGAACAATATCCCTCAATAGAATGGAACAGGGACATGAGTAGCAAGTAAACCCTTTAAATAACCCACCAACTGCTTCAGGGATAACCCTAAAAAATGAACCGGTTATCAGTGGCCCAGAAAATACAGGTCAACTACACGTGTGGTCGATAGTAGAGGAACCGGCTGGGTGGACAAAAACGCCAACCAGTCCACAGGCAACGCCTCCTTAAGCATATTAAAATGTGAAACAATTGTACGGGCATTGGCCAACGTGTCAGCGTTCGTACAAATTTCAATGACCGCCTTCACCGGAAGAAAACCTGGGAGCACCTCGTACAACAAATGTCGGACCTAAACCAAGCCTGCGTTAATAAATTCAGGAAAATAAAATGTTCAGTTCCGAACATCGACAATAGAAGG
Source organism: Tachypleus tridentatus (assembly GCF_004210375.1). NCBI lineage: Eukaryota > Metazoa > Arthropoda > Merostomata > Xiphosura > Limulidae > Tachypleus > Tachypleus tridentatus. The sequence goes on along the minus strand of NC_134828.1, from coordinate 70,899,802 downwards.
ATTGAAAAACAGAGGTTCATCAAAAACATGTGGGGAAAGAGGAGCTGGGACAAGCCCTTTATCCCCAAGAAGAACCTTCCATGCATGAAACATTTCTAAATATACAAAGGCAACAACCTCGCAAACGTAACAACATCCGGCATCAAGAACCCGAAAGCCCAAACCGACATTGCACAACAAGAAAAAAAAGCCAGAGAAGTTGTCGCAGAGTGGAAGGACAAGAATCATCCAAACAACGCTGCAACAATTTCAAACGAAAAGCAAGTTTACGGACATTAACATCCACCAAATTGATACCCCCACAATCGTAACTCCAGATCAAAATACCGTATGCCACTTTATGGATACTACCCCGCCAAATGAAATCCAGTATACATTTACGAAACCGAGCCTCAAACTGTGTTGGCAACGGAGAATTTGCAAAGTACCACAACACAGATGCCACCAAGGAGTTCAACACAAGAGATTTACCCTGCCACATATCTTGCATGACATCGAAATGGGAGTGAAGAACTATACCCATAATCCTAACAGGATCCTGAAAATTCTCTTTCTCAGGAAAGTCCGTAGAAGAGGCCAAACTCCCAACCCACAAACCCTGACTCTTGGTCCAGTTCATCCTCCCCCAGTAGCTCTACCAAAAGTTTGGCATACGTCCGACACGTGCGGCAAAGAAATGGCGTCCCGTAATGTCAACGTGGAATCATCAACATGCTGATAAATAAGGGATTGCGTGTTGAGGAACACATCACCCCAATACCAGTAATATGAACATTATGAGCTAACATATTTCGCAATGGTTCGACACTGAAAACGAAAAGTAAAGCAGACATTGAACAGCCTTGTCGAATACCCCGAGTTACAGCAAAACCATTAGTGAGAAATCCATTAAACTTAACACAGCTAGAAATAGAAGTGTATCAGAGACGTATCCAATGAACAAAAGTAGAGCCAAAACCCATACGCACAAGAAGTTGAAATTAATAGTCATGGGCAACCCGATCAAAGGCTTGCATCTGATCGAGCTTCAAAAGATCCCACCTTTGTGTACGTGCTAAAGATTGCAATAATAAAAGAGAGTTAACGGGGTATCAACAACGTCCCGTCCAGGTATACACCCGGATTAGTCAGCTGAAACTAAACTAGATATCATATTCGAAAGGCGTCGAGCCAGTACTGGCCAATAGCTTGTAGTCAGTACAAAGCAACCAAAGGCTTGTTGCCCGCCAACCGTCGATACCCCGGGATAGGAACACAGTACCCTGAACACATAGAATGGAGCAACTGTTGAGAGTGAAAAAGGTCAGACAAGACAGCAACAAAATCTTCAACAAAAAGAGGTAGAAAACATTTGTAAAATTCCGACGTGAAACCATCCACACCAGGAGATTTGCAATCGGTAAACTTTCAAGAGCAGGAGTTCCGAAACCGTGAATGAAGCATCAAAACATATGAGCTTGTTCATGGGTGAGTTTTTCAACAAAGGTGAGAACGAAATCGATATCGTCCTGCAGAACAATATCTTTAGTGTACAGTGCAGAATAATATTGATGCAGAACAGCAGCGATATCATCCACATCGGACACCTCCTCACCCCATCAGTGAGCATGGATCGAAACTATTCTGCTCTGACGGACTTTTTCCATACGAAGAAAAGTAAGAGGTAGACCTCCTCAAAACAACGAATCCTCGCCCCTTCTATCGTCGTGATCCAAAGTCTCCAATTCAACTTCAAATTCATATAATTTTTCTAGACCTACCAGGGTAAGTGACAATTTACGATCACGCAAGCTAACGTTTGCGAGATCAGGATGTCCCGCTCTTTAGAAGCGAATATCGCTGTGTAAGGGCACGGATCGCGCATTTCAATGTTGCAAACCAAGAAAGTTTATTAGTCCATACACTGACCAACTACGACTTCCGGCTAACAGCGTAATGGCTTTCACATATTCGGCATCCTCAACAGCTGATTATTAAAGTGCAAAAAAGGGACCCCTCTGGCCAGGCAACATAGTAAGTAGGTTCGAAGTTAATAAAGCATGATCAGTAGCAGGAAACCACAATGGTAAACGTTGATATTCCCCTGCAAGGTAGCTGAAAGCAAAACCTTATCAAGACGAGACGACATCAACTCACCATCAACAAAACGCTTCCACGTGAAACCAGGGTTTGTTCGCGATAAGAGTGAATGCGCATCATGTAAATCAAACTCAGTGAGGAACTGAACAAAAGCCGAACGACTGACATCACGAGAATCGAACAGGAAATCGATCTCGTGCCACATCCACCACACAATTAAAATCCCCTACAACCGCAATCCCGTGCAATCATCAAAGTATAGGTTAAGTTTGGAAAATCTCGTCGCTCGTAAATATCGCGAAGAGCATATACAGATGATAACTGGAAAGACAAAGTCTCGAAAGTTAATTTTAAAGTCAGCACCCGACCCACCCCATCAGAATTAACAAAGTAACATTATCCCTCAAAACAGCTGCAACAAGATGGCAACCCTTGTCGTCCAGTAGAAGAATTATTAACAAAAACAAGACCTTGCCAAAATATCAATACTACATCAATAAAATCGTTAGTAAAACGTTTCTGTAAACAAACAATATCAAAATGAGTAACAAAGTAATCCAGATAATAAGCCAGTTTGCCAACATTACGCAACCCATTACAATTCAATACTCCCACCCTAAGTAAATGTACCATGCAAAATACGAAAAAGAGGACAAGAAGGCAAATTAAATTAAACTTAACACAGGAGGAAAAATAACAAAAGCAAAGAATTGGTAAATATGCACAAAGTAAATAAAAAAAATGAAAGACCATACATACACTAAACTGAATCAACAAACTGGCACATAAAACTATTTATGGCTGATCACCGCCTCGCCTGCTCGAGATAACCGAAGTACTGGCATGTCCGACACTCGTTTTCGTCCACTGTCTTTCTTTGAGGAGTCTCCCGTATCCAACGCCACCACACTGGCATACTCCAACGACGACGAAGTGTACCTCACATCGCCGGCGGTAACTCACCACTAACCGTAAGCGGTGGAGTGACCATCGAACTTCCGTTCTCCAGCAGGGGATGACTACTAGCCCGTTCCCTGGCTCCACCAGAAACCGTCGGTCGCCGAGAAGAAACATCCTCTCCAACCACACTTTGAAGTGTGTGGAGAACCTTCAAATCAACGCGTGGACGAACAGAGTCTGTCAGCGTCATCTGGCACAGCACTAGAGTGAGCAGCCGTAACCTCTTCAGCGTCGTCACGAGAAGAAGGCCGAGGAACAACAAGCTTGTTACAACGTTGCCGGACGTGTCCTTGCGCATGACAATGACGGCAAATGAACTGGGTACAATCGCGATATAAATGATCCGCCCCCAAACATAAATTACACACTTTAGATTGGCGATCATGCTTCACCTCTAACAAAACAGCCTTGCCCAAAGGATCGAAAACTTCACAACATAAGACAAAGAGATGCATTGCTCGCTAAATGATACATGTGGCATAATACCTAAATATGTTCCTTCCATAGGGCTTTTGACCTCACAAGCAAAATCCTTAAGTTTATTCAGTATAATATCATCATCAATATATTCCGGGACATCCATAAATGACACAGTAATAGTTCGTTTAGTTACACCATTAGCAGAACAATGTACCCCATTGTAAGACCAGCATCGATACCCAGGTCCACATCAGCAGGGAGAACAAAAGTTACCTCATAACCTTCCGGTCTTGGAACAACAGCAGTAACCGATGCAGCACCAAACGTAGTAACAACAGCATCACGTCCCCATGGCTTGAATTTGACGTTTCCACAAACACCGTGCGACGCATAACTTCTATAACCTTCTGGGTGGATGAAGACATATTCAAACAAATGGCAAAAGCACAAAAAACTAGCAAAAAAATAACAACACGCGCACTAGATCAACTAAGAAACACACACTAAGTCAAACAGTAGCTCAAAAACCACGTCTGCACTCGATAACGAGAACCGGCGCTTTCCAAAATATTTCTTCCATAAAGAAGAATGATAGCGGTGGATTCGAACCAACGCCCTTTTGGACTGGTGCCTAAAACCAGCGCCTTAGATCGCGCTGCCACGTTACCGTGTATTTTGGTTTCTACACTTTGCAAAAAGAGTTCATTTACAAGTAAAACCTTTGTATATATATCTATGTACATCAATATCCATTTAATTTCATATTCACCATAGTATTCTTCTGCGATGAAACACACTTGTAATAACGTATAAAGAAACCGCTGGTTTTATGTGTCACGAAAGGCGTATTGAAAGGATTAACTTTTCTTAACTTATTGATACTGATGTCTCGAATCATTTCTTTATGATTATGATTCTTATCCTTTCCATCGCAACGCTGCTGACACGATCACAGCTATACTCTGTGACCGTGTTCGGCTATCCTACACATTCATTTAGGTTGTCTCCCACAACAAAATATTTCAATCCGTATTTTACTCGTCATCCTTCTTTACACAAAACAATGTCATATCTTGGAGATTGCGATATGAAAAAAAAGATCAATTCATCACAACAGTGTTGCTGACAGTAAATATGTGTTTTTTTTTCTTATAGCCAATCAGACTATATCCTAAACATACGTCTTTAAGAAAACAAACTGGCATTGCAAACTTCTTAGTTTATCCGTAGAATCAAACTTTCACGAAACCCAGCTTCAGAAAATGTGTTCCGTGTGAAGGAGAATCACGAGAAGGCAGTTACAGCCACATTCTGTACACCACAGGTTTATTTTCTGTGTCCAGGTTCTTAATGGAAGTGTAAAGATCAGTGAGTTAGGAAGGTACCAGAAACATTTTCCAGTGTTTAGCAGAATTACTGCAGTAAAACCTCGCTCTATTTTTACTCTCAAGGTTTTCTATAGAATCTCAACTAAAGATTTCCAGGGTATTTACTGCATCATTTAATCTACTTACATCAGTATAGCAGTCGACAGCGTTTGTTTTGTTTTTTTTCTTGACGGTAGAGATGAATATATATTTAGATTTTATCGTGCTAGTTATCCGAAAGCAGAATTATGACAACACGTCTTCATTTTTTTGCATTTCAGGGATAAACTTTTAAATATTATTCCATAAAACTGAAACAATACGTTAACACTTCATCTGGACAAAACAAATATATAAAGGCGGTCAACACATGCAGTGAAGGACCTAAAGAAGTGTCCCTAAAGAAGTTGAGGATGATAAATGCATATTTGGGTTTAGAATTAATTTGAAAAAAAATTCATACATTCCAAACTCTCCTATATTTTCTGTTCCATGATTGCAATTAAATATTTTTCAAACCTACATGATGCAAATACCGCAGATTTGCACCCAACTTCTGTTTGTATTTCAGATGAATATTATAGAGAGTGTGAGCACGTGATTTGATTTCCCACGAAAGTCGGTAATTTGTTTATCTCATATTTGAATTCGCAGTTTCATAAACTATTTAACGAGAAATCATATCGCGAATTACAATGTTCGTACAGCATATTTTAATTTTTAACGATACACCGTTTGACGTGATAGCAAATTTGCTATCGTAACCCATTTCTTAATAAAAGAGTTTACTTAGTATATTAGTATAGT
>NC_134828.1:70820831-70893669 GCF_004210375.1 Tachypleus tridentatus | reverse complement strand
CTCAATGTTCACTTAATTTCCACATTCAAGATACTGTATTCTGTGGCAAAAACTCACTAGTAATAACGTATAAAAGAAAACACTGATTTTATGTGTTAAATGACAAAGACGTATTGAAAGGATTAATCCTTTTCTTAACTTATGGATACTGATGTCTCGAATGATTTCTTTATGATTATGGTTCTTACCCTTTCTGTCGTAACGCTGCTGACACGATCAAAGTTTTTCGTACCACTATGTTTGAACACCCTACACTATCATTCAGGTTGTCTCCCACAACAAAACATGTGTGTTTTCTTATAGCAAAGCCACATCAGACTATCTGATGACCGTACGTCTTTAAGAGAACAAGTTGGCATTGCAAACTTCTTAATCTATCCGTAGAATCGACCTTCACGAAACATAGCTTCAGAAAGTGTGTTCCAGGTGTAGAAGAAATACCAGAGAAGGCAGTTAGAGCCACATTCTGCACACCACAAGTTTATTTTTTTGTGTCCAGATTCTAAATGGAAGTATAACGATCAGTGATAAACATTATCCAGTGTTTACCAGATTTACTGCAGGGAAACCACGTTCTTTTTCATACTCTCAAGGTTTTCTATAGAATCTCAACTAAAGATTTACGGAGAAAAGTGTATTTAACTACAACATTTAATCTACTTACATCAATATAGCAGTCGATAAGGTTTGTTTTTTTAATTGACGGAACGGATGTATATATCTTTAGATTTTATCGTGCTAGTTATCCGAAAGCAGAATAAAAAAGAACACGTCTTGATTGGCAGTTAAGCGGGAGATAAAAAACCCTTAAATATTATTCAAAAAAAAACAGAAACAATACGGTAGCACTTCATCTTGACTAAAGAAATATATGAAGGCAGTCAACACATGCAGTGATAGACTTTCACTGTCCGTAAGGAGGCTGAGGATGAAAAATGCCTATTTGGATCTGGAATTAATTTGAAAAATATTTCATATATTCGAAAATATCCTCTATTACTTCTGTTCCATAATTGCAACTAAATATTTTTCAAACCTACAGGATGCAAATACCGCAGATTTGCACCCCGACATCTCTTTGTATTTCAGATGAATATTATAGAGAGTGTGAGCACGAGATATGGTTTCCCAGGAAAGTCGTTAATTTGTTTATATCATATTTCCATTCTCAGTTTCATAAAGATTTAACGAAAAATCCTCTGATAGTATGTACTTAAAAGAACAATATTTAACACGTAACTTGTCATAAATTCGTTAGAGACGTCCACAGTGCTCAAGATCTTCTGTCGGATATCGCGAATTATAATGTTCGGGCAAACTATTTTAATTTTTAGCGATATACCGTTTGACGTGATTGCAAATTCACTATCGTAATCCATTTCTTAATAAAGTGACTTTGCTTTCTTTAATTCCACAAATAGTTTGTTTGCTGATTCTTTGTGATAAAGTTTCAAAATCACTGGCGTTAACCGCAATGCATGCTTCACAAAATAAATACCATCAGGAGTATTTACGTTCTTAGTGTAAGGTGTGAATAGAAATGTGTGTTTATTTAAAATACGTCACCTCTGGCATTATATAAAGATGAACGTTCCTATTTCTAGAAATTATTAATGCCGAGGTTCAATGTTAAAAGAATTTTAAATTTTTCGTATTTCACTTATTTTTTAGACCGCAAGTTCAACCCACAAATCGTCAAAGAAGGGTTTGTTTTAGTAGACGAGCATATTTTCCAAGAGATACAAGTTTTAAAAGTAAAATAGAAAATACCATAAAACTTTATATGCTCACTTTCTTTAGAGATTCAATTCTTTTCTATCAATGTTACATACGAGTAGGGGTTATTTTATATAAGACACCGACGTTTAGGCGTTCCTACTTTAGAAATGCTGACCAGAGAAAGTAAATTCAGCAAGCGCCATCTAAACTACTGCTTTTAATAAAACAGTGCAATCGACTGTTCTTTGTATAATACACTCACAGTTGATAATTTGAATTCAACCTTTACCCTTACGAACTACTGCTATTTTAGGCTATATCATTTTTCAGATGAACCTAGTTTTGTCAATTTTCCTCCACCTTATATCATGGATTGTTTTCCATGCCTCTAATACAGAAGCTGCTTGGCTTATTTCAGTTGTTTTAGACACATTTCACTATATTCCCCTTCACATGACATTGTTTCATCCTTTGTCTCTCTTTTGGGCCTTGGATCTTGCTAGCCTCGCCTTATGCAAGCTTTATTTGTTTTCTCGTCTTATCTTACCATCAAGCAGATTTTTCTTCTGGATTTCCTGCCATTTGCATTTCTGTCAATCCTGTCCCTTACCTAATTATTTAGCATTTTTTCACCCTATTAATTCTCTTACAGTCAATGTTTACCTTTCAACTCCTTTCTTTGATGTACCTTTTTCCCTCGGTATCTGGGCGTTTGCCATTGTCAGTTCTAGCGGCTTTTCAATCCGCGTTTTCCGGTTTCCGATGAAGCATCATTGCTCAATACTCAGTGTATAAATAATGACACGTTAATCAATAATAATTGAACAAAACGTAGGGTGTTGTAAATAACGAATATTTTGTCAAACTGTGTTGACGCAAAGATTAGTTGTGAATTATATGTGTCGCAACTTTCTGCGATTAGCTGATATTTTCCTAAACCATCATGAATGTAGTAATTGTTTTGTGTTTAATTGGCGAGAAACGCTCTTCGCTTGTTGTAATAGGCCCACCAAAAATATCCTCCTTCGAAATATATTACACACATTTCTTGTTCATCTAACAAGTGGCATAATAAAGAAAAAATGGCAGCGGTGGGATTCGAACTCACGCCCTTTCGGACTGGTGCCTAAAACCAGCGCCTTAGACCGCTCGGCCACGCTACCGTGTATTTTGTTTTTTCCACATTTGATAAAAGAATTCTTCTCAAACTCAAACTAACGTGACAGGGGTTTAGTTTAGAGAGAGAAAAATCAGAAGAATTGTGCTTCCTCTTCATCCTTTTTCGTGGAAGTTTATTGAATTTAGCTGGGGTTTTTAACTCTATTTTGAGTGAAGTTGTTCATAATTAATATTATTCATGAACGAGGCAAAGGTAGCACCGGAGAAAACAGCCAGATCCGTTCCGAAAGTTAGATGTCATAGTAAATTTGAACATAAACGACCCAATTCAGGGCATGGCAATAAAGTGTACTAGGCTGGGATCTGAAGATTTAATGCGTGAGTTTTTCCTGTGGGGTGAAACGGGAGTGCCCCGATAAAAACCCACTTTCACAGGACAGACGCCGAAAGTTTTACCTATCCTGTGCCCGAGACCTGAAAAAGAAAATACATAATGTTTTCGTGAGTTTTGCCCTTTAAGTACTTTGTTTTGTTGTTTGTGACTCCCAGAAATATGTTGTATGGTGAAATAAATTTGGTTGGTGCACTAGTTAATTTATAGAGTTAGTTTGTTTCTGTGTTCTGCTTTTAAATAGTATTTGTGTGCTATTTCTATTTGTCTCTTATTTAGTGTTGGTAAGTTGCTGATTTGATGTATATAATTTACTGGAGTGTATGATGGTAGACTGAATGCAGATCTTAGTACAGTATTTTGTTTGGTTAGCTTGGATTTTCTGAAGTGTGTTATTTGACATATTATATGTGACTTGACATCCATACTCTATTAGTGGACGGATGTAAGCCTTGTATATTTGGATAATGGTTTTTGGTGAGCATTTTCAGTGTTTGCTGTTTAGAGTCATTAAGTGTGAAATGCGTTTTCTAATTGATGAGTGTATGTTGTTAACATGTTTTTCCATGTTAGTTTGTGTCAAAAGTGATGCCAAGGAATGTGATGTTTTGCTCATGTTAATGGGCGTATTTCCGAGTGATAATTTTACTTTTTCTAGATTTTTTTCTTTGTTTTTCAGTTTCCTGTAGAAGGTGATTGCTTGTGTTTTGGTTGGATTTAAAACTACTCTCCACTTGTTACCCAGGTCGAGACGTTGTTCAGTGATTCTTGAACGCGAGACATGGCCATTACTGGGTTTCTGGAGGTGCTCCAGATAGCGATGTCGTCTGCGTATTGTGAATTATGCGTGTATGTTAAATTGGGGAAATATATGTCGTTGACGAAAATAATATATAGTAGTGGAGAAAGGACTGTTCCTTGGGGCACTCCTGCAGTTATGTTCAATGATTTAGATATAGTTTTATTACTTTTACTTGTGCTGCTCTATCTCTCAGGAAGTTTGATATCCATTTAACTATAGTGGGGTTTATATTTAGATGAGTTAGTTTGCATTTGATGGCATTGTGTCATACGCTGTCAAATGCTTTTTGATCGTCTGGGAATACACCAACGGTTACTTGGTTGTTGTTAAAAGTTTTGTAGACTGATTCGTTGAGTCGTGTGAGGTGATCTGTTGTTTGCCTGTTTTTTCTGGAGGCATTCTGGGATTCTGGAAGGATATTATTTCTTTCACAAAAGTGAAGAAGACGGTTGGAGATAACCCTCTCCATCAGTTTGTCAAGGCAGCTTAACAGACTGATGAGACGGAAATTATCTGAATTTGTCCTGTTGGTTTGTTTCTTTGGAATCGTGGTTATGATGGCTATTTTCCAAGTGTCGGGGTAATATCCTGTTGTTAGTGAAATATTCATGATGTTTGTGAGGTGTTGAAATAGGAGAGTATAGCTTTTTTTCAGAATAATGTTTGGTATTTGGTCGTGTCCGGGGGAAGTGTTTTTCAAGTTTTTAATATTAATTTTTAGTTCAGTGATGGTAATTTTCCTGTTGATTGAACTTGAGTATGTCTCCAATGTCTCGCCAGGTAATTGTGGTGAGAATGAAGCTTAATTTCTATTTATGAAGTTGTTGACATGATGTTGGTGTTGTGTGTCAAAGTCGACTGAATTTAGGTTGCAAAAGGAGGATTCGAAGTAGTCGTCTAATAGGTAGGCTATCTCTACGTCCGTCCTTGCGATTATATTGTTGTGTGTGATATGTTGTAGCAGGTTGTTTGTGTTTTTGTCTAAAGAAATACTGTTGAATTTTTTCCAAAATTTTTTGGATTGTTTTTTATTTTTTCTAAGTTTTTACAAAAGTTTTGCCAATTAGTGTCTTTTGCTATTTTAATTTATTGTTTAATTTTTGCATTTGTTATGTTAATCTGTGTTTTGATAGATGGATCACGTGTTATAAAGTGTATTCGTCTTAATTGCCTGCGTTTGATTATAAGTGCGTGAATTTCCGGTGTTAAAGTCCATTGATTATGTGAATGCTTTCTCCTTGTTTTAGGGATTGTGTTTTTTATTGCTTTTTTATGGCTTCTGTAACTTGATTTACATCGTTGTCTAGTTCTGTTTTGTTGTTAGCATGTTTAATTGGGTGGGGTAGATATGAATCTAGTAAAGCGTTGAAAGTGAGCCAATCTGTTTTGGTGTCAGTGTATGCTGAGGAAGTCACGTACGCCACGGCAGGGTGGCGCGGGTGAATCATACAGGAAACGGAGAAGTGGTCACTCGTGATTTCGTCATGCACTCTGAAGTTAGAGATTCTATTTACTGTGTCCTTGGAGGCTATGATGTAATCAAGTACGTCATATGAGCCGTTGGCGGCTGAAAAGTGTGTAGGTGTGCGGTCGTTTATCAGGTGCCTTTTCTTAATAGAAAGAAATTTTTTTATACACAACCCTCTCCGTGTGTTTCTATTTCCCCATAGTTCTGTGTGTGGAGAATTGAAATCCCCAATGATGATTGGTTTAGGTTTACGGTTAACACATTTCTGTAGGAAGTTAATGTCGATATCTTTAGTGGGTGAACAATATATGGCTAGAATTGGAATGGTTGCCGGTTGTTAAAGTGTATATTACAAAAAATGGTTTCATTTATGTTTGATCTAAAAGAATCTTCTATTGAGAGTTGTATACATTTAAAAACCTTTATATGTATATATATTTATATCTCAATGTTCACTTAATTTCCACATTCAAGATACTGTATTCTGTGGCAAAACTCACTAGTAATAACGTATAAAAGAAAGCACTGATTTTATGTGTTAAATGACAAAGACGTATTGAAAGGGATTAATCCTTTTCTTAACTTATGGATACTGATGTCTCGAATCATTTCTTTATGATTATGGTTCTTACCCTTTCTGTCGTAACGCTGCTGACACGATCAAAGTTTTCGTACCACTATGTTCGGACACCCTACACTATCATTCAGGTTGTCTCCCACAACAAAACATGTGTGTTTTTCTTATAGCAAAGCCACATCAGACTATCTGATGACCGTACGTCTTTAAGAGAACAAGTTGGCATTGCAAACTTCTTAATCTATCCGTAGAATCGACCTTTCACGAAACATAGCTTCAGAAAGTGTGTTCCAGGTGTAGAAGAAATACCAGAAGGCAGTTAGAGCCACATTCTGCACACCACAAGTTTATTTTTTGTGTCCAGATTCTAAATGGAAGTATAACGATCAGTGATAAACATTATCCAGTGTTTACCAGATTTACTGCAGGGAAACCACGTTCTTTTTCATACTCTCAAGGTTTTATATAGAATCTCAACTAAAGATTTACGGAGAAAAGTGTATTTAACTACAACATTTAATCTACTTACATCAATATAGCAGTCGATAAGGTTTGTTTTTTTAATTGACGGAACGGATGTATATATCTTTAGATTTTATCGTGCTAGTTATCCGAAAGAAGAATAAAAGAACACGTCTTGATTGGCAGTTAAGCGGGAGATAAAAAACCCTTAAATATTATTCAAAAAAAAAACAGAAACAATACGGTAGCACTTCATCTTGACTAAAGAAATATATGAAGGCAGTCAACACATGCAGTGATAGACTTTCAGTGTCCGTAAGGAGGCTGAGGATGAAAAATGCCTATTTGGATCTGGAATTAATTTGAAAAATATTTCATATATTCGAAAATATCCTCTATTACTTCTGTTCCATAATTGCAACTAAATAGTTTTCAAACCTACAGGATGCAAATACCGCAGATTTGCACCCCGACATCTCTTTGTATTTCAGATGAATATTATAGAGAGTGTGAGCACGAGATATGGTTTCCCAGGAAAGTCGTTAATTTGTTTATATCATATTTCCATTCTCAGTTTCATAAAGATTTAACGAAAAATCCTCTGATAGTATGTACTTAAAAGAACAATATTTAACACGTAACTTGTCATAAATTCGTTAGAGACGTCCACAGTGCTCAAGATCTTCTGTCGGATATCGCGAATTATAATGTTCGGGCAAACTATTTTAATTTTTAGCGATATACCGTTTGACGTGATTGCAAATTCACTATCGTAATCCATTTCTTAATAAAGTGACTTTGCTTTCTTTAATTCCACAAATAGTTTGTTTGCTGATTCTTTGTGATAAAGTTTCAAAATCACTGGCGTTAACCGCAATGCATGCTTCACAAAATAAATACCATCAGGAGTATTTACGTTCTTAGTGTAAGGTGTGAATAGAAATGTGTGTTTATTTAAAATACGTCACCTCTGGCATTATATAAAGATGAACGTTCCTATTTCTAGAAATTATTAATGCCGAGGTTCAATGTTAAAAGAATTTTAAATTTTCGTATTTCACTTATTTTTTAGACCGCAAGTTCAACCCACAAATCGTCAAAGAAGGGTTTGTTTTAGTAGACGAGCATATTTTCCAAGAGATACAAGTTTTAAAAGTAAAATAGAAAATACCATAAAACTTTATATGCTCACTTTCTTTAGAGATTCAATTCTTTTCTATCAATGTTACATACGAGTAGGGGTTATTTTATATAAGACACCGACGTTTAGGCGTTCCTACTTTAGAAATGCTGACCAGAGAAAGTAAATTCAGCAAGCGCCATCTAAACTACTGCTTTTAATAAAACAGTGCAATCGACTGTTCTTTGTATAATACACTCACAGTTGATAATTTGAATTCAACCTTTACCCTTACGAACTACTGCTATTTTAGGCTATATCATTTTTCAGATGAACCTAGTTTTGTCAATTTTCCTCCACCTTATATCATGGATTGTTTTCCATGCCTCTAATACAGAAGCTGCTTGGCTTATTTCAGTTGTTTTAGACACATTTCACTATATTCCCCTTCACATGACATTGTTTCATCCTTTTGTCTCTCTTTTGGGCCTTGGATCTTGCTAGCCTCGCCTTATGCAAGCTTTATTTGTTTTCTCGTCTTATCTTACCATCAAGCAGATTTTTCTTCTGGATTTCCTGCCATTTGCATTTCTGTCAATCCTGTCCCTTACCTAATTATTTAGCATTTTTTCACCCTATTAATTCTCTTACAGTCAATGTTTACCTTTCAACTCCTTTCTTTGATGTACCTTTTTCCCTCCGTATCTGGGCGTTTGCCATTGTCAGTTCTAGCGGCTTTTCAATCCGCGTTTTCCGGTTTCCGATGAAGCATCATTGCTCAATACTCAGTGTATAAATAATGACACGTTAATCAATAATAATTGAACAAAACGTAGGGTGTTGTAAATAACGAATATTTTGTCAAACTGTGTTGACGCAAAGATTAGTTGTGAATTATATGTGTCGCAACTTTCTGCGATTAGCTGATATTTTCTTAAACCATCATGAATGTAGTAATTGTTTTGTGTTTAATTGGCGAGAAACGCTCTTCGCTTGTTGTAATAGGCCCACCAAAAATATCCTCCTTCGAAATATATTACACACATTTCTTGTTCATCTAACAAGTGGCATAATAAAGAAAAAATGGCAGCGGTGGGATTCGAACCCACGCCCTTTCGGACTGGTGCCTAAAACCAGCGCCTTAGACCGCTCGGCCACGCTACCGTGTGTTTTGTTTTTTCCACATTTGAAAAAAGAATTCTTCTCAAACTCAAACTAACGTGACAGGGGTTTAGTTTAGAGAGAGAAAAATCAGAAGAATTGTGCTTCCTCTTCATCCTTTTTCGTGGAAGTTTATTGAATTTAGCTGGGGTTTTTTAACTCTATTTTGAGTGAAGTTGTTCATAATTAATATTATTCATGAACGAGGCAAAGGTAGCACCGGAGAAAACAGCCAGATCCCGTTCCGAAAGTTAGATGTCATAGTAAATTTGAACATAAACGACCCAATTCAGGGCATGGCAATAAAGTGTACTAGGCTGGGATCTGAAGATTTAATGCGTGAGTTTTTCCTGTGGGGTGAAACGGGAGTGCCCCGATAAAAACCCACTTTCACAGGACAGACGCCGAAAGTTTTACCTATCCTGTTTCCGAGACCTGAAAAAGAAAATACATAATGTCTTCGTGTGTTTTGCCCTTTAAGTACTTTGTTTTGTTGTTTGTGACTCCCGAAATATGTTGTATGGTGAAATAAATTTGGTTGGTGCACTAGTTAATTTATAGAGTTAGTTTGTTTCTGTGTTCTGCTTTTAAATAGTATTTGTGTGCTATTTCTATTTGTCTCTTATTTAGTGTTGGTAAGTTGCTGATTTGATGTATATAATTTACTGGAGTGTATGATGGTAGACTGAATGCAGATCTTAGTACAGTATTTTGTTTGGTTAAGCTTGGATTTTCTGAAGTGTGTTATTTGACATATTATATGTGACTTGACATCCATACTCTATTAGTGGACGGATGTAAGCCTTGTATATTTGGATAATGGTTTTTGGTGAGCATTTTCAGTGTTTGCTGTTTAGAGTCATTAAGTGTGAAATGCGTTTTCTAATTGATGAGTGTATGTTGTTAACATGTTTTTTCCATGTTAGTTTGTGTCAAAAGTGATGCCAAGGAATGTGATGTTTTTGCTCATGTTAATGGGCGTATTTCCAGTGATAATTTTACTTTTCTAGATTTTTTCTTTGTTTTTCAGTTTCCTGTAGAAGGTGATTGCTTGTGTTTTGGTTGGATTTAAAACTACTCTCCACTTGTTACCCAGGTCGAGACGTTGTTCAGTGATTCTTGAACGCGACACATGGCCATTACTGGGTTTCTGGAGGTGCTCCAGATAGCGATGTCGTCTGCGTATTGTGAATTATGCGTGTATGTTAAATTGGGGAAAGGTATGTCGTTGACGAAAATAATATATAGTAGTGGAGAAAGGACTGTTCCTTGGGGCACTCCTGCAGTTATGTTCAATGATTTAGATATAGTTTTATTACTTTTACTTGTGCTGCTCTATCTCTCAGGAAGTTTGATATCCATTTAACTATAGTGGGGTTTATATTTAGATGAGTTAGTTTGCATTTGATGGCATTGTGTCATACGCTGTCAAATGCTTTTTTGACGTCTGGGAATACACCAACGGTTACTTGGTTGTTGTTAAAAGTTTTGTAGACTGATTCGTTGAGTCGTGTGAGGTGATCTGTTGTTTGCCTGTTTTTTCTGGAGGCATTCTGGGATTCTGGAAGGATATTATTTCTTTCACAAAAGTGAAGAAGACGGTTGGAGATAACCCTCTCCATCAGTTTGTCAAGGCAGCTTAACAGACTGATGAGACGGAAATTATCTGAATTTGTCCTGTTGGTTTGTTTCTTTGGAATCGTGGTTATGATGGCTATTTTCCAAGTGTCGGGGTAATATCCTGTTGTTAGTGAAATATTCATGATGTTTGTGAGGTGTTGAAATAGGAGAGTATAGCTTTTTTCAGAATAATGTTTGGTATTTGGTCGTGTCCGGGGAAGTGTTTTCAAGTTTTAATATTAATTTTAGTTCAGTGATGGTAATTTTCCTGTTGATTGAACTTGAGTATGTCTCCAATGTCTCGCCAGGTAATTGTGGTGAGAATGAAGCTTAATTTCTATTTATGAAGTTGTTGACATGATGTTGGTGTTGTGTGTCAAAGTCGACTGAATTTAGGTTGCAAAAGGAGGATTCGAAGTAGTCGTCTAATAGGTAGGCTTTCTCTACGTCCGTCCTTGCGATTATATTGTTGTGTGTGATATGTTGTAGCAGGTTGTTTGTGTTTTTGTCTAAAGAAATACTGTTGAATTTTTTCCAAAATTTTTTTGGATTGTTTTTTATTTTTTCTAAGTTTTTACAAAAGTTTTGCCAATTAGTGTCTTTTGCTATTTTAATTTATTGTTTAATTTTTGCATTTGTTATGTTAATCTGTGTTTTGATAGATGGATCACGTGTTATAAAGTGTATTCGTCTTAATTGCCTGCGTTTGATTATAAGTGCGTGAATTTCCGGTGTTAAAGTCCATTGATTATGTGAATGCTTTCTCCTTGTTTTAGGGATTGTGTTTTTATGTATGGCTTCTGTAACTTGATTTACATCGTTGTCTAGTTCTGTTTTGTTGTTAGCATGTTTAATTGGGTGGGGTAGATATGAATCTAGTAAAGCGTTGAAAGTGAGCCAATCTGTTTTGGTGTCAGTGTATGCTGAGGAAGTCACGTACGCCACGGCAGGGTGGCGCGGGTGAATCATACAGGAAACGGAGAAGTGGTCACTCGTGATTTCGTCATGCACTCTGAAGTTAGAGATTCTATTTACTGTGTCCTTGGAGGCTATGATGTAATCAAGTACGTCATATGAGCCGTTGGCGGCTGAAAAGTGTGTAGGTGTGCGGTCGTTTATCAGGTGCCTTTTCTTAATAGAAAGAAATTTTTTATACACAACACTCTCCGTATGTTTCTATTTCCCCATAGTTCTGTGTGTGGAGAATTGAAATCCCCAATGATGATTGGTTTAGGTTTACGGTTAACACATTTCTGTAGGAAGTTAATGTCGATATCTTTAGTGGGTGAACAATATATGGCTAGAATTGGAATGGTTGCCGGTTGTTAAAGTGTATATTACAAAAAATGGTTTCATTTATGTTTGATCTAAAAGAATCTTCTATTGAGAGTTGTATACATTTAAAAAACCTTTATATGTATATATATTTATATCTCAATGTTCACTTAATTTCCACATTCAAGATACTGTATTCTGTGGCAAAACTCACTAGTAATAACGTATAAAAGAAAGCACTGATTTTATGTGTTAAATGACAAAGACGTATTGAAAGTGATTAATCCTTTTCTTAACTTATGGATACTGATGTCTCGAATCATTTCTTTATGATTATGGTTCTTACCCTTTCTGTCGTAACGCTGCTGACACGATCAAAGTTTTTCGTACCACTATGTTCGGACACCCTACACTATCATTCAGGTTGTCTCCCACAACAAAACATGTGTGTTTTTCTTATAGCAAAGCCACATCAGACTATCTGATGACCGTACGTCTTTAAGAGAACAAGTTGGCATTGCAAACTTCTTAATCTATCCGTAGAATCGACCTTTCACGAAACATAGCTTCAGAAAGTGTGTTCCAGGTGTAGAAGAAATACCAGAAGGCAGTTAGAGCCACATTCTGCACACCACAAGTTTATTTTTTGTGTCCAGATTCTAAATGGAAGTATAACGATCAGTGATAAACATTATCCAGTGTTTACCAGATTTACTGCAGGGAAACCACGTTCTTTTTCATACTCTCAAGGTTTTATATAGAATCTCAACTAAAGATTTACGGAGAAAAGTGTATTTAACTACAACATTTAATCTACTTACATCAATATAGCAGTCGATAAGGTTTGTTTTTTTAATTGACGGAACGGATGTATATATCTTTAGATTTTATCGTGCTAGTTATCCGAAAGAAGAATAAAAAGAACACGTCTTGATTGGCAGTTAAGCGGGAGATAAAAAACCCTTAAATATTATTCAAAAAAAAAAAAACAGAAACAATACGGTAGCACTTCATCTTGACTAAAGAAATATATGAAGGCAGTCAACACATGCAGTGATAGACTTTCAGTGTCCGTAAGGAGGCTGAGGATGAAAAATGCCTATTTGGATCTGGAATTAATTTGAAAAATATTTCATATATTCGAAAATATCCTCTATTACTTCTGTTCCATAATTGCAACTAAATATTTTTCAAACCTACAGGATGCAAATACCGCAGATTTGCACCCCGACATCTCTTTGTATTTCAGATGAATATTATAGAGAGTGTGAGCACGAGATATGGTTTCCCAGGAAAGTCGTTAATTTGTTTATATCATATTTCCATTCTCAGTTTCATAAAGATTTAACGAAAAATCCTCTGATAGTATGTACTTAAAAGAACAATATTTAACACGTAACTTGTCATAAATTCGTTAGAGACGTCCACAGTGCTCAAGATCTTCTGTCGGATATCGCGAATTATAATGTTCGGGCAAACTATTTTAATTTTTAGCGATATACCGTTTGACGTGATTGCAAATTCACTATCGTAATCCATTTCTTAATAAAGTGACTTTGCTTTCTTTAATTCCACAAATAGTTTGTTTGCTGATTCTTTGTGATAAAGTTTCAAAATCACTGGCGTTAACCGCAATGCATGCTTCACAAAATAAATACCATCAGGAGTATTTACGTTCTTAGTGTAAGGTGTGAATAGAAATGTGTGTTTATTTAAAATACGTCACCTCTGGCATTATATAAAGATGAACGTTCCTATTTCTAGAAATTATTAATGCCGAGGTTCAATGTTAAAAGAATTTTAAATTTTTCGTATTTCACTTATTTTTTAGACCGCAAGTTCAACCCACAAATCGTCAAAGAAGGGTTTGTTTTAGTAGACGAGCATATTTTCCAAGAGATACAAGTTTTAAAAGTAAAATAGAAAATACCATAAAACTTTATATGCTCACTTTCTTTAGAGATTCAATTCTTTTCTATCAATGTTACATACGAGTAGGGGTTATTTTATATAAGACACCGACGTTTAGGCGTTCCTACTTTAGAAATGCTGACCAGAGAAAGTAAATTCAGCAAGCGCCATCTAAACTACTGCTTTTAATAAAACAGTGCAATCGACTGTTCTTTGTATAATACACTCACAGTTGATAATTTGAATTCAACCTTTACCCTTACGAACTACTGCTATTTTAGGCTATATCATTTTTCAGATGAACCTAGTTTTGTCAATTTTCCTCCACCTTATATCATGGATTGTTTTCCATGCCTCTAATACAGAAGCTGCTTGGCTTATTTCAGTTGTTTTAGACACATTTCACTATATTCCCCTTCACATGACATTGTTTCATCCTTTTGTCTCTCTTTTGGGCCTTGGATCTTGCTAGCCTCGCCTTATGCAAGCTTTATTTGTTTTCTCGTCTTATCTTACCATCAAGCAGATTTTTCTTCTGGATTTCCTGCCATTTGCATTTCTGTCAATCCTGTCCCTTACCTAATTATTTAGCATTTTTTCACCCTATTAATTCTCTTACAGTCAATGTTTACCTTTCAACTCCTTTCTTTGATGTACCTTTTTCCCTCGGTATCTGGGCGTTTGCCATTGTCAGTTCTAGCGGCTTTTCAATCCGCGTTTTCCGGTTTCCGATGAAGCATCATTGCTCAATACTCAGTGTATAAATAATGACACGTTAATCAATAATAATTGAACAAAACGTAGGGTGTTGTAAATAACGAATATTTTGTCAAACTGTGTTGACGCAAAGATTAGTTGTGAATTATATGTGTCGCAACTTTCTGCGATTAGCTGATATTTTCCTAAACCATCATGAATGTAGTAATTGTTTTGTGTTTAATTGGCGAGAAACGCTCTTCGCTTGTTGTAATAGGCCCACCAAAAATATCCTCCTTCGAAATATATTACCCACATTTCTTGTTCATCTAACAAGTGGCATAATAAAGAAAAAATGGCAGCGGTGGGATTCGAACCCACGCCCTTTCGGACTGGTGCCTAAAACCAGCGCCTTAGACCGCTCGGCCACGCTACCGTGTATTTTGTTTTTTCCACATTTGAAAAAGAATTCTTCTCAAACTCAAACTAACGTGACAGGGGTTTAGTTTAGAGAGAGAAATCAGAAGAATTGTGCTTCCTCTTCATCTTTTTTCGTGGAAGTTTATTGAATTTAGCTGGGGTTTTTTTAACTCTATTTTTGAGTGAAGTTGTTCATAATTAATATTATTCATGAACGAGGCAAAGGTAGCACCGGAGAAAACAGCCAGATCCGTTCCGAAAGTTAGATGTCATAGTAAATTTGAACATAAACGACCCAATTCAGGGCATGGCAATAAAGTTGCCTAGGCTGGGATCTGAAGATCCAATGCCTGAGTTTTTCCTGTGGGGGGAAACGGGAGTGCCCCGATAAAAACCCACTTTCACAGGACAGACGCCGAAAGTTTTACCTATCCTGTTGCCGAGACCTGAAAAGAAAATACATAATGTTTTCGTGAGTTTTGCCCTTTAAGTACTTTGTTGTGTTGTTTGTGACTCCCGAAATATGTTGTATGGTGAAATAAATTTGGTTGGTGCACTAGTTAATTTATAGAGTTAGTTTGTTTCTGTGTTCTGCTTTTAAATAGTATTTGTGTGCTATTTCTATTTGTCTCTTATTTAGTGTTGGTAAGTTGCTGATTTGATGTATATAATTTACTGGAGTGTATGATGGTAGACTGAATGCAGATCTTAGTACAGTATTTTGTTTGGTTAAGCTTGGATTTTCTGAAGTGTGTTATTTGACATATTATATGTGACTTGACATCCATACTCTATTAGTGGACGGATGTAAGCCTTGTATATTTGGATAATGGTTTTGGTGAGCATTTTCAGTGTTTGCTGTTTAGAGTCATTAAGTGTGAAATGCGTTTTCTAATTGATGAGTGTATGTTGTTAACATGTTTTTCCATGTTAGTTTGTGTCAAAAGTGATGCCAAGGAATGTGATGTTTTTGCTCATGTTAATGGGCGTATTTCCAGTGATAATTTTACTTTTCTAGATTTTTTCTTTGTTTTTCAGTTTCCTGTAGAAGGTGATTGCTTGTGTTTTGGTTGGATTTAAAACTACTCTCCACTTGTTACTCCAGGTCGAGACGTTGTTCAGTGATTCTTGAACGCGACACATGGCCATTACTGGGTTTCTGGAGGTGCTCCAGATAGCGATGTCGTCTGCGTATTGTGAATTATGCGTGTATGTTAAATTGGGGAAAGGTATGTCGTTGACGAAAATAATATATAGTAGTGGAGAAAGGACTGTTCCTTGGGGCACTCCTGCAGTTATGTTCAATGATTTAGATATAGTTTTATTACTTTTACTTGTGCTGCTCTATCTCTCAGGAAGTTTGATATCCATTTAACTATAGTGGGGTTTATATTTAGATCAGTTAGTTTGCATTTGATGGCATTGTGTCATACGCTGTCAAATGCTTTTTTGACGTCTGGGAATACACCAACGGTTACTTGGTTGTTGTTAAAAGTTTTGTAGACTGATTCGTTGAGTCGTGTGAGGTGATCTGTTGTTTGCCTGTTTTTTCTGGAGGCATTCTGGGATTCTGGAAGGATATTATTTCTTTCACAAAAGTGAAGAAGACGGTTGGAGATAACCCTCTCCATCAGTTTGTCAAGGCAGCTTAACAGACTGATGAGACGGAAATTATCTGAATTTGTCCTGTTGGTTTGTTTCTTTGGAATCGTGGTTATGATGGCTATTTTCCAAGTGTCGGGGTAATATCCTGTTGTTAGTGAAATATTCATGATGTTTGTGAGGTGTTGAAATAGGAGAGTATAGCTTTTTTTCAGAATAATGTTTGGTATTTGGTCGTGTCCGGGGGAAGTGTTTTTCAAGTTTTTAATATTAATTTTTAGTTCAGTGATGGTAATTTTCCTGTTGATTGAACTTGAGTATGTCTCCAATGTCTCGCCAGGTAATTGTGGTGAGAATGAAGCTTAATTTCTATTTATGAAGTTGTTGACATGATGTTGGTGTTGTGTGTCAAAGTCGACTGAATTTAGGTTGCAAAAGGAGGATTCGAAGTAGTCGTCTAATAGGTAGGCTTTCTCTACGTCCGTCCTTGCGATTATATTGTTGTGTGTGATATGTTGTAGCAGGTTGTTTGTGTTTTTGTCTAAAGAAATACTGTTGAATTTTTTCCAAAATTTTTTTGGATTGTTTTTTATTTTTTCTAAGTTTTTACAAAAGTTTTGCCAATTAGTGTCTTTTGCTATTTTAATTTATTGTTTAATTTTTGCATTTGTTATGTTAATCTGTGTTTTGATAGATGGATCACGTGTTATAAAGTGTATTCGTCTTAATTGCCTGCGTTTGATTATAAGTGCGTGAATTTCCGGTGTTAAAGTCCATTGATTATGTGAATGCTTTCTCCTTGTTTTAGGGATTGTGTTTTTTATGGCTTCTGTAACTTGATTTACATCGTTGTCTAGTTCTGTTTTGTTGTTAGCATGTTTAATTGGGTGGGGTAGATATGAATCTAGTAAAGCGTTGAAAGTGAGCCAATCTGTTTTGGTGTCAGTGTATGCTGAGGAAGTCACGTACGCCACGGCAGGGTGGCGCGGGTGAATCATACAGGAAACGGAGAAGTGGTCACTCGTGATTTCGTCATGCACTCTGAAGTTAGAGATTCTATTTACTGTGTCCTTGGAGGCTATGATGTAATCAAGTACGTCATATGAGCCGTTGGCGGCTGAAAAGTGTGTAGGTGTGCGGTCGTTTATCAGGTGCCTTTTCTTAATAGAAAGAAATTTTTTTATACACAACCCTCTCCGTGTGTTTCTATTTCCCCATAGTTCTGTGTGTGGAGAATTGAAATCCCCAATGATGATTGGTTTAGGTTTACGGTTAACACATTTCTGTAGGAAGTTAATGTCGATATCTTTAGTGGGTGAACAATATATGGCTAGAATTGGAATGGTTAGCCGGTTGTTAAAGTGTATATTACAAAAAATGGTTTCATTTATGTTTGATCTAAAAGAATCTTCTATTGAGAGTTGTATACATTTAAAAAACCTTTATATGTATATATATTTATATCTCAATGTTCACTTAATTTCCACATTCAAGATACTGTATTCTGTGGCAAAACTCACTAGTAATAACGTATAAAAGAAAGCACTGATTTTATGTGTTAAATGACAAAGACGTATTGAAAGGGATTAATCCTTTTCTTAACTTATGGATACTGATGTCTCGAATCATTTCTTTATGATTATGGTTCTTACCCTTTCTGTCGTAACGCTGCTGACACGATCAAAGTTTTTCGTACCACTATGTTCGGACACCCTACACTATCATTCAGGTTGTCTCCCACAACAAAACATGTGTGTTTTTCTTATAGCAAAGCCACATCAGACTATCTGATGACCGTACGTCTTTAAGAGAACAAGTTGGCATTGCAAACTTCTTAATCTATCCGTAGAATCGACCTTTCACGAAACATAGCTTCAGAAAGTGTGTTCCAGGTGTAGAAGAAATACCAGAAGGCAGTTAGAGCCACATTCTGCACACCACAAGTTTATTTTTTGTGTCCAGATTCTAAATGGAAGTATAACGATCAGTGATAAACATTATCCAGTGTTTACCAGATTTACTGCAGGGAAACCACGTTCTTTTTCATACTCTCAAGGTTTTATATAGAATCTCAACTAAAGATTTACGGAGAAAAGTGTATTTAACTACAACATTTAATCTACTTACATCAATATAGCAGTCGATAAGGTTTGTTTTTTTAATTGACGGAACGGATGTATATATCTTTAGATTTTATCGTGCTAGTTATCCGAAAGAAGAATAAAAAGAACACGTCTTGATTGGCAGTTAAGCGGGAGATAAAAAACCCTTAAATATTATTCCAAAAAAAAACAGAAACAATACGGTAGCACTTCATCTTGACTAAAGAAATATATGAAGGCAGTCAACACATGCAGTGATAGACTTTCAGTGTCCGTAAGGAGGCTGAGGATGAAAAATGCCTATTTGGATCTGGAATTAATTTGAAAAATATTTCATATATTCGAAAATATCCTGTATTACTTCTGTTCCATAATTGCAACTAAATATTTTTCAAACCTACAGGATGCAAATACCGCAGATTTGCACCCCGACATCTCTTTGTATTTCAGATGAATATTATAGAGAGTGTGAGCACGAGATATGGTTTCCCAGGAAAGTCGTTAATTTGTTTATATCATATTTCCATTCTCAGTTTCATAAAGATTTAACGAAAAATCCTCTGATAGTATGTACTTAAAAGAACAATATTTAACACGTAACTTGTCATAAATTCGTTAGAGACGTCCACAGTGCTCAAGATCTTCTGTCGGATATCGCGAATTATAATGTTCGGGCAAACTATTTTAATTTTTAGCGATATGTCGTTTGACGTGATTGCAAATTCACTATCGTAATCCATTTCTTAATGAAGTGACTTTGCTTTCTTTAATTCCACAAATAGTTTGTTTGCTGATTCTTTGTGATAAAGTTTCAAAATCACTGGCGTTAACCGCAATGCATGCTTCACAAAATAAATACCATCAGGAGTATTTACGTTCTTAGTGTAAGGTGTGAATAGAAATGTGTGTTTATTTAAAATACGTCACCTCTGGCATTATATAAAGATGAACGTTCCTATTTTTTTTAAATTATTAATGCCGAGGTTCAATGTTAAAAGAATTTTAAATTTTTCGTATTTCACTTATTTTTTAGACCGCAAGTTCAACCCACAAATCGTCAAAGAAGGGTTTGTTTTAGTAGACGAGCATATTTTCCAAGAGATACAAGTTTTAAAAGTAAAATAGAAAATACCATAAAACTTTATATGCTCACTTTCTTTAGAGATTCAATTCTTTTCTATCAATGTTACATACGAGTAGGGGTTATTTTATATAAGACACCGACGTTTAGGCGTTCCTACTTTAGAAATGCTGACCAGAGAAAGTAAATTCAGCAAGCGCCATCTAAACTACTGCTTTTAATAAAACAGTGCAATCGACTGTTCTTTGTATAATACACTCACAGTTGATAATTTGAATTCAACCTTTACCCTTACGAACTACTGCTATTTTAGGCTATATCATTTTTCAGATGAACCTAGTTTTGTCAATTTTCCTCCACCTTATATCATGGATTGTTTTCCATGCCTCTAATACAGAAGCTGCTTGGCTTATTTCAGTTGTTTTAGACACATTTCACTATATTCCCCTTCACATGACATTGTTTCATCCTTTTGTCTCTCTTTTGGGCCTTGGATCTTGCTAGCCTCGCCTTATGCAAGCTTTATTTGTTTTCTCGTCTTATCTTACCATCAAGCAGATTTTTCTTCTGGATTTCCTGCCATTTGCATTTCTGTCAATCCTGTCCCTTACCTAATTATTTAGCATTTTTCACCCTATTAATTCTCTTACAGTCAATGTTTACCTTTCAACTCCTTTCTTTGATGTATTTTTTCCCTCGGTATCTGGGCGTTTGCCATTGTCAGTTCTAGCGGCTTTTCAATCCGCGTTTTCCGGTTTCAATGAAACATCATTGCTCAATACTCAGTGTATAAATAATGACACGTTAATCAATAATAATTGAACAAAACGTAGGGTGTTGTAAATAACGAATATTTTGTCAAACTGTGTTGACGCAAAGATTAGTTGTGAATTATATGTGTCGCAACTTTCTGCGATTAGCTGATATTTTCTTAAACCATCATGAATGTAGTAATTGTTTTGTGTTTAATTGGCGAGAAACGCTCTTCGCTTGTTGTAATAGGCCCACCAAAAATATCCTCCTTCGAAATATATTACCCACATTTCTTGTTCATCTAACAAGTGGCATAATAAAGAAAAAATGGCAGCGGTGGGATTCGAACCCACGCCCTTTCGGACTGGTGCCTAAAACCAGCGCCTTAGACCGCTCGGCCACGCTACCGTGTGTTTTGTTTTTTCCACATTTGAAAAAAGAATTCTTCTCAAACTCAAACTAACGTGACAGGGGTTTAGTTTAGAGAGAGAGAAATCAGAAGAATTGTGCTTCCTCTTCATATTTTTTCGTGGAAGTTTATTGAATTTAGCTGGGGTTCTTTTAACTCTATTTTGAGTGAAAGAGTGAAGTTGTTCATAATTAATATTATTCATGAACGAGGCAAAGGTAGCATCAAAGAAAACAGCCAGATCCCGTCCCGAAAGTTAGATGTCATAGTAAATTTGAACATAAACGACCCAATTCAGGGCATAGCAATAACGTTGCCTAGGCTGGGATCTGAAGATCCAATGCCTGAGTTTTTCCTGTGGGGGGACACGGGAGTGCCCCGATAAAAACCCACTTTCACAGGACAGACGCCGAAAGTTTTATCTATCCTGTGCCCGAGACCTGAAAAAGAAAATACATAATGTTTTCGTGAGTTTTGCCCTTTAAGTACTTTGTTGTGTTGTTTGTGACTCCCGAAATATGTTGTATGGTGAAATAAATTTGGTTGGTGCACTAGTTAATTTATAGAGTTAGTTTGTTTCTGTGTTCTGCTTTTAAATAGTATTTGTGTGCTATTTCTATTTGTCTCTTATTTAGTGTTGGTAAGTTGCTGATTTGATGTATATAATTTACTGGAGTGTATGATGGTAGACTGAACGCAGATCTTAGTACAGTATTTTGTTTGGTTAAGCTTGGATTTTCTGAAGTGTGTTATTTGACATATTATATGTGACTTGACATCCATACTCTATTAGTGGACGGATGTAAGCATTGTATATTTGGATAATGGTTTTTGGTGAGCATTTCGAGTGTTTACTGGTTAGAGTCATTAAGTGTGAAATCCGTTTTCTAATTGATGAGCGTATATGGTTAACATGTTTTTTCCATGTTAGTTTTGTGTCGAAAGTGTTGCCAAGGAATGTGATGTTTTTTTGCTCATGTTAATGGGCGTATTTCCGAGTGATAATTTTACTTTTTCTAGATTTTTTTCTTTGTTTTTTCAGTTTCCTGTAGAAGGTGATTGCTTGTGTTTTGGTTGGATTTGAAACTACTCTCCACTTGTTACTCCAGGTCGAGACGTTGTTCAGTGATTCTTGAACGCGATACATGGCCATTACTGGGTTTCTGGAGGTGCTCCAGATAGCGATGTCGTCTGCGTATTGTGAATTATGCGTGTATGTTAAATTGGGGAAAGGTATGTCGTTGACGAAAATAATATATAGTAGTGGAGAAAGGACTGTTCCTTGGGGCACTCCTGCAGTTATGTTCAATGATTTAGATATAGTTTTATTACTTTTACTTGTGCTGCTCTATCTCTCAGGAAGTTTGATATCCATTTAACTATAGTGGGGTTTATATTTAGATCAGTTAGTTTGCATTTGATGGCATTGTGTCATACGCTGTCAAATGCTTTTTTGACGTCTGGGAATACACCAACGGTTACTTGGTTGTTGTTAAAAGTTTTGTAGACTGATTCGTTGAGTCGTGTGAGGTGATCTGTTGTTTGCCTGTTTTTCTGGAGGCATTCTGGGATTCTGGAAGGATATTATTTCTTTCACAAAAGTGAAGAAGACGGTTGGAGATAACCCTCTCCATCAGTTTGTCAAGGCAGCTTAACAGACTGATGAGACGGAAATTATCTGAATTTGTCCTGTTGGTTTGTTTCTTTGGAATCGTGGTTATGATGGCTATTTTCCAAGTGTCGGGGTAATATCCTGTTGTTAGTGAAATATTCATGATGTTTGTGAGGTGTTGAAATAGGAGAGTATAGCTTTTTTCAGAATAATGTTTGGTATTTGGTCGTGTCCGGGGAAGTGTTTTCAAGTTTTAATATTAATTTTAGTTCAGTGATGGTAATTTTCCTGTTGATTGAACTTGAGTATGTCTCCAATGTCTCGCCAGGTAATTGTGGTGAGAATGAAGCTTAATTTCTATTTATGAAGTTGTTGACATGATGTTGGTGTTGTGTGTCAAAGTCGACTGAATTTAGGTTGCAAAAGGAGGATTCAAGTAGTCGTCTAATAGGTAGGCTTTCTCTACGTCCGTCCTTGCGATTATATTGTTGTGTGTGATATGTTGTAGCAGGTTGTTTGTGTTTTTGTCTAAAGAAATACTGTTGAATTTTTTCCAAAATTTTTTTGGATTGTTTTTATTTTTCTAAGTTTTACAAAAGTTTTGCCAATTAGTGTCTTTTGCTATTTTAATTTATTGTTTAATTTTTGCATTTGTTATGTTAATCTGTGTTTTGATAGATGGATCACGTGTTATAAAGTGTATTCGTCTTAATTGCCTGCGTTTGATTATAAGTGCGTGAATTTCCGGTGTTAAAGTCCATTGATTATGTGAATGCTTTCTCCTTGTTTTAGGGATTGTGTTTTTTATGGCTTTATGTATGGCTTCTGTAACTTGATTTACATCGTTGTCTAGTTCTGTTTTGTTGTTAGCATGTTTAATTGGGTGGGGTAGATATGAATCTAGTAAAGCGTTGAAAGTGAGCCAATCTGTTTTGGTGTCAGTGTATGCTGAGGAAGTCACGTACGCCACGGCAGGGTGGCGCGGGTGAATCATACAGGAAATGGAGAAGTGGTCACTCGTGATTTCGTCATGCACTCTGAAGTTAGAGATTCTATTTACTGTGTCCTTGGAGGCTATGATGTAATCAAGTACGTCATATGAGCCGTTGGCGGCTGAAAAGTGTGTAGGTGTGCGGTCGTTTATCAGGTGCCTTTTCTTAATAGAAAGAAATTTTTTTATACACAACCCTCTCCGTGTGTTTCTATTTCCCCATAGTTCTGTGTGTGGAGAATTGAAATCCCCAATGATGATTGGTTTAGGTTTACGGTTAACACATTTCTGTAGGAAGTTAATGTCGATATCTTTAGTGGGTGAACAATATATGGCTAGAATTGGAATGGTTAGCCGGTTGTTAAAGTGTATATTACAAAAAATGGTTTCATTTATGTTTGATCTAAAAGAATCTTCTATTGAGAGTTGTATACATTTAAAAACCTTTATATGTATATATATTTATATCTCAATGTTCACTTAATTTCCACATTCAAGATACTGTATTCTGTGGCAAAACTCACTAGTAATAACGTATAAAAGAAAGCACTGATTTTATGTGTTAAATGACAAAGACGTATTGAAAGGGATTAATCCTTTTCTTAACTTATGGATACTGATGTCTCGAATCATTTCTTTATGATTATGGTTCTTACCCTTTCTGTCGTAACGCTGCTGAAACGATCACAGTTTTTCGTACCACCATGTTCGGACACCCTACACAATCATTCAGGTTGTCTCCCACAACAAAACATGTGTGTTTTTCTTATAGCAAAGCCACATCAGACAATCTGATGACCGTACGTCTTTAAGAGAACAAGTTGACATTGCAAACTTCTTAATCTATCCGTAGAATCGACCTTTCACGAAACATAGCTTCAGAAAGTGTGTTCCAGGTGTAGAAGAAATACGAGAAGGCAGTTAGAGCCACATTCTGCACACCACAAGTTTATTTTTTGTGTCCAGATTCTAAATGGAAGTATAACGATCAGTGATAAACATTATCCAGTGTTTACCAGATTTACTGCAGGGAAACCACGTTCTTTTTCATACTCTCAAGGTTTTCTATAGAATCTCAACTAAAGATTTACGGAGAAAAGTGTATTTAACTACAACATTTAATCTACTTACATCAATATAGCAGTCGATAAGGTTTGTTTTTTTAATTGATGGAACAGATGTATATATCTTTAGATTTTATCGTGCTAGTTATCCGAAAGCAGAATAAAAAGAACACGTCTTGATTGGCAGTTAAGCGGGAGATAAAAAACCCTTAAATATTATTCAAAAAAAAAAAAAACAATACGGTAGCACTTCATCTTGACTAAAGAAATATATGAAGGCAGTCAACACATGCAGTGATAGACTTTCACTGTCCGTAAGGAGGCTGAGAATGAAAAATGCCTATTTGGATCTGGAATTAATTTGAAAAATATTTCATATATTCGAAAATATCCTCTATTACTTCTGTTCTATAATTGCAACTAAATATTTTTCAAACCTACAGGATGCAAATACCGCAGATTTGCACCCCGACATCTCTTTGTATTTCAGATGAATATTATAGAGAGTGTGAGCACGAGATATGGTTTCCCAGGAAAGTCGTTAATTTGTTTATATCATATTTCCATTCTCAGTTTCATAAAGATTTAACGAAAAATCCTCTGATAGTATGTACTTAAAAGAACAATATTTAACACGTAACTTGTCATAAATTCGTTAGAGACGTCCACAGTGCTCAAGATCTTCTGTCGGATATCGCGAATTATAATGTTCGGGCAGCCTATTTTAATTTTTAGCGATATACCGTTTGACGTGATTGCAAATTCACTATCGTAATCCATTTCTTAATGAAGTGACTTTGCTTTCTTTAATTCCACAAATAGTTTGTTTGCTGATTCTTTGTGATAAAGTTTCAAAATCACTGGCGTTAACCGCAATGCATGCTTCACAAAATAAATACCATCAGGAGTATTTACGTTCTTAGTGTAAGGTGTGAATAGAAATGTGTGTTTATTTAAAATACGTCACCTCTGGCATTATATAAAGATGAACGTTCCTATTTTTTTAAATTATTAATGCCGAGGTTCAATGTTAAAAGAATTTTAAATTTTTCGTATTTCACTTATTTTTTAGACCGCAAGTTCAACCCACAAATCGTCAAAGAAGGGTTTGTTTTAGTAGACGAGCATATTTTCCAAGAGATACAAGTTTTAAAAGTAAAATAGAAAATACCATAAAACTTTATATGCTCACTTTCTTTAGAGATTCAATTCTTTTCTATCAATGTTACATACGAGGTAGGGGTTATTTTATATAAGACACCGACGTTTAGGCGTTCCTACTTTAGAAATGCTGACCAGAGAAAGTAAATTCAGCAAGCGCCATCTAAACTACTGCTTTTAATAAAACAGTGCAATCGACTGTTCTTTGTATAATACACTCACAGTTGATAATTTGAATTCAACCTTTACCCTTACGAACTACTGCTATTTTAGGCTATATCATTTTCAGATGAACCTAGTTTTGTCAATTTTCCTCCACCTTATATCATGGATTGTTTTCCATGCCTCTAATACAGAAGCTGCTTGGCTTATTTCAGTTGTTTTAGACACATTTCACTATATTCCCCTTCACATGACATTGTTTCATCCTTTTGTCTCTCTTTTGGGCCTTGGATCTTGCTAGCCTCGCCTTATGCAAGCTTTATTTGTTTTCTCGTCTTATCTTACCATCAAGCAGATTTTTCTTCTGGATTTCCTGCCATTTGCATTTCTGTCAATCCTGTCCCTTACCTAATTATTTAGCATTTTTTCACCCTATTAATTCTCTTACAGTCAATGTTTACCTTTCAACTCCTTTCTTTGATGTACCTTTTTCCCTCGGTATCTGGGCGTTTGCCATTGTCAGTTCTAGCGGCTTTTCAATCCGCGTTTTCCTGTTTCCAATGAAACATCATTGCTCAATACTCAGTGTATAAATAATGACACGTTAATCAATAATAATTGAACAAAACGTAGGGTGTTGTAAATAACGAATATTTTGTCAAACTGTGTTGACGCAAAGATTAGTTGTGAATTATATGTGTCGCAACTTTCTGCGATTAGCTGATATTTTCCTAAACCATCATGAATGTAGTAATTGTTTTGTGTTTAATTGGCGAGAAACGCTCTTCGCTTGTTGTAATAGGCCCACCAAAAATATCCTCCTTCGAAATATATTACCCACATTTCTTGTTCATCTAACAAGTGGCATAATAAAGAAAAAATGGCAGCGGTGGGATTCGAACCCACGCCCTTTCGGACTGGTGCCTAAAACCAGCGCCTTAGACCGCTCGGCCACGCTACCGTTTGTTTTGTTTTTTCCACATTTGAAAAAAGAATTCTTCTCAAACTCAAACTAACGTGACAGGGGTTTAGTTTAGAGAGAGAGAAATCAGAAGAATTGTGCTTCCTCTTCATATTTTTTCGTGGAAGTTTATTGAATTTAGCTGGGGTTTTTTTAACTCTATTTTGAGTGAAAGAGTGAAGAGCGAGAAACGCTCTTCGCTTGTTGTAATAGGCCCACCAAAAATATCCTCCTTCGAAATATATTACCCACATTTCTTGTTCATCTAATAAGTGGCATAATAAAGAAAGAATGGCAGCGGTGGGATTCGAACCCACGCCCTGTCTAACTGGTGACAAAAACCAACTTTTTTTTTCTCTTTCTTTATTCATCCTACCTCAAATAAGGGGTATAAACAAAAATAAATTAAATAAAATACTAGTTAAATAATTAGCATATGCAGAGAAAACATTGCAAGATACCATTTTGTTAAAAAATTACAACAAAAGGTATGAATGAATTAGAAAATATAAAAGAAGTAATGGTTAGCGGTAAGTATCTAAATCAAATTACACGGAAAACATAAATAAAACAAAGAAAACAATGGCGCCTTAGACCCCTCGGCGAAAATACCGTGTATTTTCTTTTCTGTGAACTACTTTCAGTTCCATGCATTTTATTGGATGATCTGCATTCCACTTAAGTTCCACATTTTCGAGAATTTTACCTATCCCATTCATTGGATGTATTGTTTCAATTAGCTCCTTCTATACGGGGTGGTATCAAAATTAGTTGAAGTAGTTGTGTAAATTTTCCTGTTTCATAGGGTTCAGCTGCGAAAGACGTACTGTAAAGACAAGGAATATTTTGCTTAAGTGCATAATTTTCAAGTTTTACTTTAAAAGGTTTACCCTTAGTCCTTATCAGGACTATTAAAACAAATAGGATGAAGAGGAGAAAGATCGCAACACGATCTAATGGAAAAGCTTTAACAAACGAGGAAATAATAGAAATGTTAAATGAGGTGATCGAAGGACCAACCTCAGAATCCCTGAGCAGTTCGGCAGAGGGTGACTACTCAGGAGCAGAAGATATAACAAGATAAGAACAACAAGAAGCAAAAGCTACCATGAACAAAAGGAGGCTGAAGAAGAAGGATAAGGTAAATATAGTTTCGGACAATACTACTAACCTTAACCCTAATAACATTACTAATCCTGGTACTAACAATACTAAAAATTCAAGTGTCAATAACACAACTAATATAAGTAATGTCAAAGCCACTAATTCTAATGATAACAATGCCGCTAGTTCTAGCAAAAATGACGCAACTAACCATGATACTAATAACACCGCTAACGCCACTAACTCTAAGAACACAACCACAGTCATGCAATCACACGATTCTCCTCATTACAGAATCCCAACTCTGTTCATTGAAGGAATAAACAACACAACACGCATCCCTCAGATAGTAAGACAACTGAGGGCTTATTACCCGGGCATCCTGTTTAAAGACATTAAACGTCTTCCCAACGGAAGAATTATGTTAAAATGCACAGAACCACAAGAGTTTGCACATATTTTGGCCCATTGGCCCAAAGATGCTTTTGGGGTTCAAGCCACCATCAGTACACCAAAAAACAACACGCCAAAGTTAACTGTCATTATCAGAGGTGTCGATTTCGACATCGAAGATAATGAAATCACAGAGGAATTAAAAACACAAGGCTACGACATTGTAAAATCAGACCGAATCATCTCTTTTAGAACGAAACAAAAAACGCCACTGATCAAGGTAACCGTCAACAATAAAGACGATCAAGATAAATTATTAAAAAACGGTTGCTTCCTATTTTTCAATAGACACACGACCGATCTGGAAAAAACACACCAAAAGCCCATTATTCAATGCTACAAATGTCAAAGGTTCGGACACACGAAAACTAATTGCATGGCCAAGGACAGATGTGCGAGATGTGGCGGACCTCACGAGGTTGCTCAGTGTCCTAATGAGCGTAACTAAGTGAGATGCGCAAACTGTCAGGGCCTCACGCAACCAGTTACAAAGGCTGCCCCAAATATACTCAGATACGAAACAAATTTATTTTCAAAACCAAGAACAATAACAATCAAACCCACGACACCCTCATCACCAAACAACCATTACTACAAACTCCAACAGACACACAAATCAAAAACTCTCAACCAACACGTACTTACGCAGACGTCACATGCTCGAAAACAACACAAGCATTCAACCCCACAGAATTCACCACAAATTTATTAGCAATGCTAATAGAATTGAGTGATCTCCCCACATTCGAATCTAGGCACGAGTCACTCAAGGCTGTGTGTAGCCTTGCAAGTTATTACTTTCACCTTCCCCACCTCAAACCACACCATCTTTCACTCAAAATTCATGCAAGGGAAATAAAACAACACAATGATACAACACATTAAAATTTTACACATCAACTGCCAAGGAAATCTCAAAGACAAAAGGATAGAAATATACAACATAAACAAACATATAAATGCCAAAATTATCATCGTATCAGAAACACTTTGCACAGAGAAACAAAACACCACAATCCCTGGATTCATCACGTACAGCATACCTTACTCAGAAAACAACAGAGCTATAATAGACTACTTCAGTACAGAAATATCGCATTTAATCTCAATAGAAGATTCCTTTAGATCTAACATAAATCAAACCATTTTTTTGTAATATACACTTTAACAACCGGCAAACTATTCCAATTCTAGACATATATTGTTCACCAACTAAAGATATCGACATTAACTTCCTTCAAAATGTGTAAATCGCAAACCCAAACCAATTATTATTGAGATTTTAATTCTCCGAATACAGAACTAAGGGAAAACAGAAACACACGCAGAGGATTGTGCATAAAAAATTTTCTTTTAGTAATAAAATACACCTAATTAATGGTCATACACCTACACACTTTTCAGCCGCCAACGGTTCATACGATTTACTCGATTTCATCATCGTACCCAAGGACATGGTAAACAGAATCTCTAACTTTAAAGTACATGATGACATCACTAGTGACCACTTCTCCATTTCCTGTATGATTCACCCGCGCCACTCTGCCGTGGCGTACGTGACTCCCTCAGCATACACTTACACCAAAACAGATTGGCTCACTTTAAACGCTTCACTAGATTCATATCTACCCCACCCAATTAAACATGCTAACAACAAAACAGAACTAGACAACTATGTAAATCAAGTTACAGAAGCCATACATAAAGCCATAAAAAACACAATCCCTAAAACAAAAAGAAAGCAATCACATAATCAATGGACTCTAACACCAGAAATTCACGCACTAATAATAAAACGCAGACAATTAAGACGAACACATTATGTTACATGTGATCCACACATTAAAACAGAAATCAATATAACAAATACAAAAATTAAACAAGAAATTAAATAAGCAAAAGAAACAAATTGGCAATACTTCTGTAAAAACGTAGAAAAAACCAAGAACAATCCAAAAGAATTTTGGAAAAAATTCGAGAGTACTGTTTCAGACAAAAACACAAATCACATGCTACAACATATCACACACAACAATAAAATCGCAAGGACGGACGTAGAGAAAGCCGACCAACTAGCTGACTACTACAAATCCTCCTTTAGCGACCTCTACTCAGTAGACTTTGACACACAACACCAACATCATGTCAACAAGTTCATAAATACAAACCAAGCTTCATTCTCACCACGATTCCCTGGCGAGACACTAGAAGCATACTCAAGTTCAATCAATAGAAAAATAGCCATAACCGAACTAAAAATTAATATCAAGAACTTGAAGAATACTTCTACCGAACATGACCAAATACCAAATATTATTCTGAAAAATAGCTCTACTCTCCTGTTACAACATCTCACAAACATCATGAACATTTCACTAGCGACTGGATATTTCCCGACACTTGGAAAAAAAAGCCATCATAACCACGATCCCAAAGAAACAAACCAACAGAACCAATCCAGATAATTTCCGCCCCATCAGTCTGTTAAGCTGCCTTGGCAAACTGATGGAGAGAATTATCTCCAACCGTCTCCTCCATTTTTGCGAATCGAATAACATCCCTCCAGAAACTCAAAATGCCTCCAGGAAAAATAGGCAAACAACAGATCACCTCACACGACTAACCGAATCAATCTATAAAGCTTTCAACAACAATCAAGTAACCATCGGGGTATTCCTAGATGTCAAAAAACCATTCGAAAGCGTAAAAATAAAATTATCACTCGGAAATACGACCATTAACATGAGCAAAAACATCACATTCCTTAGCATCACTTTCGACACAAAACTAACATGGAAAAAACATGTTAGCAATATACACTCATCAATTAGAAAACGGATTTCACACCTAATGACTCTAACCAGTGAACAATCGAAATGTTCACCAAATACCATTATCCAAATATACAAGGCTTACATCCGTCCACTAATAGAGTACGGATGTCAAGTAACATACAATATGTCAAATAACACACTCCAAAAAATCCAAGTTCAACAGAACAGAATACTAAGATCTGCATTCAGTCTACCGTCATTCACGCCAGTAAATTATGTACATCAAATCAGTAACTTACCAACACTAAGAAATAGACTAACGGAAATATCACACAAATATTATCTAAAAGCAGAAAACAGAAACAAACTAACGGCATCACTATACAAATTAACTAGTGCACCAACAAAATACATTTCACCTTACAACATATTTCAAGAATCACAAATTACACAACAAAGTATCTAAAGAATTAAACTCATGTTAATGATATGTATCCTCTTTTTCAGATATCTGGCACAGGACAGGCAAAACTGTCGGCGCCTGTCCTGTGAATGTGGATTTTCTCGGGGCACTCCCGTTTCCCCCACAGCAAAAACTTAGGCATTGGATTTTTAGATCCCAGCACAGGCAACTTTATTGCCAGACCCTGAGTCGGGTTTGTTTGTTTGGAAATTTCGCACAAAGCTACTCGAGGGCTATCTGTGCTAGCCGTCCCTAATTTAGCAGTGTAAGACTAGAGGGAAGGCAGCTAGTCATCACCACCCACCGCCAATTCTTGGGCTACTCTTTACCAACGAATAGTGGGATTGACCGTCACATTATACACCCCCACGGCTGGGAGGGCGAGCATGTTTAGCGCGACGCGGGCGAGAATCCGCGACCCTCAGATTACGAGTCGCACGCCTTACGCGCTAGGCCATGCCGGGCCCCCTGAGTCGGGTCGTTTGATTTCATGTTC
Source organism: Tachypleus tridentatus (assembly GCF_004210375.1). Taxonomy (NCBI): domain Eukaryota; kingdom Metazoa; phylum Arthropoda; class Merostomata; order Xiphosura; family Limulidae; genus Tachypleus; species Tachypleus tridentatus. The sequence continues at coordinate 70,861,740 of NC_134828.1, read as the reverse complement.
ATATTTACTTTGACTTCTGCCTTTCGGGACGGGACCTGGCCCTTCTCTCCGGTGCTGCCTTTGCCTCGGTCTAGGATAACATTAAGAATGACCTCCTTCACCCAAAAAAAGAGTCAAAAATTATTTAGTAAATAAATAAATAAAACTAAACCTAATAACCTTTCACGAAAGGGGACAAAGAGGAACCACAATGTTCCTGAACACCCCAGTTGAAGAGAGAATTCTTACGATTTCTCTCTCTCTAAACTAAACCCCTGCCACGTTAGTTTGCGTTTGCCTGTTACATACCTCACATTAAGAACCCTATTTATTGGGAACATCTATTCTACTACTAAAATGCATTTCAAGGAGTTTTCTGTTATCTGAGCCTTTACTTTGGGTTCTTCTTTTGATTTTCTTCCTTCTCTCACACTTGCTACCCTTCCACCCCATTTAGAGTTAATTTTGGTAAAAGTGTTAATACTCATACCAGCCGTAATGAGATACCTTACATACAGTTTCATTTTAACCTGTAGCATCTTGTCTTAACTAACTGATTTTAAATGGATACCAATAGCTTTTGTGAGATTAGCTCATTTGTTTTCCAATACCAAACAGAGACAAGAAACACATCTGAGATGAGTTTGTTTGTTTCTTTGGAATTTCGTGCAAAGCTATTCGACGCCTATTTGCGCTCACTGTCCCTAATTTATTTGTGTAAGCCTAGAGGAAAGGCAGCTAATCATCACCACTCACCAAGAACTCTTCGGCTACTCTTTTACCAACGAATTGTGGGATTGACTAACACAATATAACGCCCCCACGGCTGAAGGGGCATGTCTGTTATAGCGGGGATTCGAACGCCTTAACCCACCTGCCCATGCCGAGCCTTCTACGATAAGTAAGTGATACCACTTTTTATTGAAATAACAACATATAAACCAATATATTTTACTTCGTATTTCTGTTTATTGTGCTTTAAGAATAAGTTCCTGTTGAACAGTGCTACAACAGGGTTAAATCTCCTGCACAGCTTTTTTCAGACATTTCATCCATAAATGTCTCATATATACAGTACCTACATGCAATTGTAATGGTTTTCAAGCTTTGAATTATACGCTTGTAAATGTGTAAACAAGTGTTGTGATACATTTCAATAAAGTTTATAAACCTGAACATTATCTGTAAAGTTACTATGTACAAGTAATTTTAAGGCCTTTTTTCACCATTTTCAAAATTGGAGAATTATTTAGATTACGTGAGAATAAAATATACTTTTTCTCATAGAACCCAATAACAGTTACTTTTATTGTAATCACATACTGTAATAACAGATAATTATCACTTAACTGTACCTTCTAATAAGTTTTTATTGAGAGAGTTATTGCTTTGAAAACCTTACAATTCTTATTCATAATAATACGCTAGTGACATGTCAGTTGTTAAATGTAAGAAAAACAAAAACATTCACAATTGTTATATAAACAAAAGTTATGTAAAACAAATATTTTTTGTTACTTTATAACTGTTATAGATAAAATATGGTGTATCTGCAGTCATTTTAAACATTTTGTGAAACTTCTTTTCTTCCCTGTACTTTCAAATCAGGACAAACTGCACCACTACCATAAATAAAAGTAATGAGAAACAATTTCATGTTGGAGAATTTCGAAGTTGTAGAACAAACAAACAAAGTTTCTGTTTGTGTGCGTGTGTTAAGTAATATATTTTTTTCTCACTCTTTGTTGATCTTTTTTTATACATATTTCAAGAGACAATGAGGACTCGGATGTTTGGTAAGAAACTTGTACAAGTGTGGAATTATTTTACCTACTGTAAACTCAGTTCAATGACTTAACAAATATATAATGTCACAAACCTTTCAGGAATAAGCATAGAAATCATAAATATGCAAAAAATTGGCATTACAAGCCCAAAAAAGTGTAGACACAGATTAAAAAGAAGCATTTTGTTAGAAAATGTTTTTATAAAAAAATTAAAATGGCTATTTAGCATTCATGTTTCTGCATTTTACCCGTGAGTTTAACAACCCAAATCTGGCTTTCTGATTAGTTGTTAAGATCCTTAGTACATTGAATGTGATTGTCACATTTGCTTCAAGGTGTCAGAAAACTGTTGAATAATGAACATTAAATTTGATTGCAAGTTCTCTCATGGTTTGGTGAATATGTGTTCTGCACAGGTATGCGTTGGCAACAAAACCTTGCCTTCAAAATTGGAAGTATCAAAATTTGTAATGGAATGTATGAACTTTGTGCAAAATAGTGCCCTGAAGCACCGCATCTTCAAAGAGCTATGTAATGAAATAGGCTCTGAATTCGAGGTACTTTTGTACCATTCTAACGTTCGGTGGTTATCCCGGGAAAAGGTGCTGGATCGTGTTTTTGCCATGCGTGTGAAATTAGCTCTGTTTTTGCGAGAGCACCATCATTGTCATGTAGACTGCTTCGAAAAATCTGAGTTCATTCTCCTTTTGGCGTGCATGGCCAATATCGTCAATGCTCTCAATCAACAGATGCAGGGCGGTGCAGTCAACATCATCGAAGGTAAAAAAACCTGAAGTCTCTCCAAAAAAAGCTATAGTTATGGAAACGACGAAGAGAGAATGATAACTTTGCAAACTTTCCCCTGCTGGACGACTGTGCAAGTAAGATCGAAGATGTATCTGAAATCAGAGACATTTCTGTACCTGAGAAACTGAAGCAAGCAATTGCCATGCACATAGATGAGCTCACAATGTCTCTCGACGGATACTTTTCAATCATAGAGTCATATCCAGCATGGGTGAGACAGCCGTTCATGTTTAGTTCGGACAGCAGATGTCAATGATGAATACCTCGACGAAATAATTGAACTTTAACATAGCCAGGTTTAACAGCAACTTTTCCCAACAACAACGCTCTCAACATTTTTGTGACGCCAAATCGGAACGTACAGTCATATTGCTAAGAAAGCTCTTGAGATACACATACTGTTTGTTACAACGTATCTTTGCAAACAATCCTTTCTAGGATGGTAGACATAAAACGAAGAAAAGGAACAGACTTTGTTGCATAAATGATATGAGGTGGCACCTGCCAATTTGAAGCCGTGCATTTCTGAACTTGTCTTGTCTCACAGTGATTTCCAGTAAATATTCATTGAGTTTCGTTTTTGTGTGAAATTCATGTTTTGTTGGTTTTGTTCTTTGAACAGAGTGATATTGTGTGCAACTGATGCATGGTTCTTTTTGTACACTAATAAAAGGTCATGGTAAAATCATAAAAAAAGAAAATCCCAACCTGTTACCATGGGGACCAATTTTTGACACTATTTTTGCTCTATAACTATCAAAAATGATCAGATTTTACTTAAACTAAATATATGTTTAATTGAAGATAAATTTTACAATCAATCTTGCTTTGTCCAAGATAGCAATAAGTTCAGTGTGATATCATTCTAAGCACATTAACAAAATGGTTTAAGTTTTGTATATGACAAACTAATTTAAAATTAGTATATAATTTTTAAATGCTTGTTTGTTTTTAATTTCGCACAAAGCTACTCGAGGACTATCTGTGCTAGCCGTCCCTAATTTAGCAGTGTAAGACTAGAGGGAAGGCAGCTAGTCATCACCACCCACCGCCAACTCTTGGGCTACTCTTTTACCAACGAATAGTGGGATTGACCGTCACATTATACACCCCCACGGCTGGGAGGGCGAGCATGTTTAGCGCGACGCGGGCGCGAACCCGCGACCCTCAGATTACGAGTCGCACGCCTTAACACGCTTGGCCATGCTATATAAACAAGAGATAGTATTATTATTAAGATTACTACTAGTCAGCTACAGTCAGTGTGTTATAGGCCTAGGAAGCTTTAATTGTCCCTAACACTTATTAATTGGAAAACTACATAATTTCGCCAGAGTCATTTATAGATTTCAAACATTACAAACTGTTCAACTTCAGTAAATTACCTCAGATGTTATTACTTCTACAAAAACTTAAATATTTTCACCAGAAAAAAAATCTGCTTGTAAGGATGCAAGGCCAAACAACAATAGAGTTAGATTGCACTTCCGTCAAGTGAAGTATACCTGTGTATCAGCAAATAAGTAATTTTCACCTTATGGACCTGGATAGTTGATATAACATTAAGTTCTAGACTGAATATAAGAATCAGTATTGTTTTTATGTTTGTAAAACTTGTATATAAACCATCATTGGTAATAACTATCAGTAATAACCATTATTATAAACCGTATTGTTGCTTGTATATTAAAATATATTTGTGTAAAGAAATAAAATTGTGCGTATCAGTCTTTTTGACAAATAATATAAATTTAATACTTATTAACATTTCATTTACTTCTAACTTCAAATTTCCATCTATTTGAAACAATAATACGTAACATACAACATAATAAATTATAACAGTAACAATATAAATACAATTATAAATTGAATCAGAGATAACACATTACATAATGAACACAAGTGATTGTATGGGTCAAAAACTTAAATATCTTTTCAGGCAAATACACGGTAGTACAATTTATTGTTATTGATGTTTCTCAATTTAGATATTTTTTAAAATTTACTCAAACATTTCACAAAAAGTTGTGTTGTACTTTTTTTTGCATTTCCCCTATACCACAAAATTCATTGGCTTTGCCAGCATAATTAATAAATTGCAGAGCCAGACATTTGACCATGTAGGATTATTTGAGAACCAGTTTCTTCACATGGTTCATCATATAAGGGTTTATCAAGATTTGAAAGTAACATATAAATACAAAAGTCAAAATTCTAATCACAAACATTTATTCAGAGTTACCTTCCAGAAGATACATTAATCATCATTTACCAACATACAATGGGCAGTTAGCTATTTCTGTGTAAATGTTACATAGATATAGTGTTGTACAATAAAACTTTACAGTTCCATATTTCCACTGCAAACGTTTAATGTATAGCAGTTTTGTTAAAAGTCAGCACAAATGTATTGGTGAAATTTGATAAAATACTGCTATAACTGCTTTGTCAGAATAAAGTCTTCACAGAAAGAAACAATTCTATTATTTTTCATTTTTTTCAACTCAACAGTGTCATTTGTCTCTTTGAAACATTCCTAATCTAGTAACAAACTGCCCTTTCACTAAAGTTAACTTCCTACATCCTTTTCTCAACAAATGATCTATAAGCAAAACATCAGTTTTAGGTTAGGCCGCATTCTTCTTCAACTGATAGTGTACTTGTGACACTGCTCCTGGTTTATCCTCAACGGATTTCATAAATTCTTTATAAAGCCGGAGAACTTCCAGTTGCAACTTGCTGTGGCGTATCATCTACAGTACCAAAATGCACTACTAACTCAGATGCTAAATACACAGTTAACATTCCATAAATTAACTGGTTCTTTTAATCTCTTACACATTATGATCTTCTAAACAAGCTTTATATAATTAGCAATGTTTATATTCATCAACATATTACCTATCAAAAGAAATATAAATCAGTGTAACAAAAATAAATATAAAATATCTTAAAGTTAAAAAAAATTAGTTGAAGTCTGGCTACTTGCCTATTGAAATCATCATACCAACTAAAAAATGTATTCAAACACTGTTTGTTTTTAACTTTATGAAAAGTTATAAGAGGGCTATCTGACCTATCTTTCCGTAACTTAGCAGTGTAATTGGGCTACTCTTTAACCAACAAATAGTGGATGTGACTGTTACTTTATAACACCCCCATGGCTGAAATGGTGAAAATGTTTGATGTAATGGAGATTCAAACCCACAACCCTCAGATTACAAGTTCGCTAATCACCTGCACATGCTGGGCTTTCAAATATTGCAAAATATAAAAATCACTTAATAGGCAAAAAAAGATAATTACTAACATCTATGCTATCATGTAAGCTATCATAAAAAACAAAACAGGACACTTTATGGGGAGCCAAATTAAAAAATACATTATATTCAAAGTCATAATATCTAAACTTTGCCTAATAAACTCTCAAAATTCCAGTTGTTACAGTAACAACTGCTTCCTGATCTGGTATCATAATAGCTCTGGCCTTTTGTGATGACACAGGTACCATGTTTTACCATTTGTTTGTTTCAAAGTGAGAGCATAATTATGTCAGGAAAATTACTTCAATAGAGGGTTTTATTTGGAAAGGCTTGTTTTCATGTTGCTCACTCTAAGTCAACTGCCAACTGGCATGGAGCCAAGTCTTGAATACAGAACCATACTCCATGTGTGGAACAGGCACAGCAATGACAGCACCAGAGCAGACAGACTTAGCTGTGGTCTCAACGAGCTCTTTTCTGCAAATACCAACGTAGCCTGGTATCCAGAAGAACTAAATAAAAGTAGATGTTAAAGAGAAATAGGCCACTTGATTTCGAATATCGGCAATAACAGGGTAAGAACTAACACAACGCAATTCCAAGGCCAGTAGAGAACTAAGTGAGTTGGTATAAATAGTACAATTCAAGTACTGCTTCGCTTCTATGTGATCCAGGGCAAGAGAAATGGCATACAGTTTGGCAGTGAACACAAACTGTGGTCCACTTCAGTAAATGATTGAGAGCAGTCTGTAGCTGCTGCTCAATAAATTTTATGTTCGATGACTGACATGAGATGTGGAAGTTGTCAACAGAGAGCCTGTTTACACTAGTAAGAGGGAGTTGTCCAGTAATGGGTTTAATCTTTATAATGAAAAGTGTGGCACGCAAGACACAACCCTGAAGGGCTTCTAGCTCCTGTAAGAAAGAAAGAGAAAGTATCAAACCCACACAAACTTGGAATCCCCTCCCATTAAATTTTTTTTAATAAGAATGGGAAAATGACCATGCAACCCATAAGAGTGGAAGTCTCACAAAATTCCATACCTCCGCATAGTATCTTAAACCTTTTCAAGGTCAAAGAATACTGACAGAAGATGTTGTAAATTCAAAAATGTTTCTCTGATCAACATTTAAAGTGAAATTAGGTGGTCTGTGGTGGAGCACTGTCATCAAAACCCACACTGGATGGGCAAGAGGAGATTATTTGATCTGAGGAACCAGACAAAATGAGCATCAACCATGCTCTCTAAGGTCTTACAGAGACAGCTCATCAAAGCAATTGGAGGGTAATTTGAAGAAATCTTGGAATCCTTCTCAGACATAGAGAAAGGTGGGACAAAATCCTGGCACCATGCATCAGGAAAAAACATTATCTTGTCAGATCAGCTCAAAACAACCAGAAGAATAGCAAACGAAGCAGGAGAGAAATTGGGCAGCATCTCACAGTGCATATCATCATGTCCAACTATTGTACTGACAGACCAATGAAGAGTCACCATGAGTTTCACCAGTGTAAAAGGGCAATAACAGTCATAGAGATTATCAGTTCAAAAGGAAAAAGGCGACCGCTCTGCCTGAGTCTTGATGACTTAGAAGGTGGAAGATGAAACAGAAGTACTAGATACCTGACAAAAGCTTTTGCCTAGAGTATCAGCAATGCTCTGGGCATCAGCGAGTTCCTGGCCATCAGAAAGTGAGATCAAGAGAGGTACAAAATTATGCTGTCCACTCACCTTCCAAATCTTGCTCCATATAACTTTGGAACTGGTGGTAGAAGAAATGCTGTTTGTGAGTTTAATTCAAAGATTCCTTCTAGCTTTGACATCTTACCTGGAGAGCATGTGTATAGGCTAAAAAGCAATTAGGATCAAAAGTATGAGTTACCTATAAAAGGCATCCCAGGCCTATTTTTAAGCCTTTCGTGCCATTTGGTAGGCAGAATTACACCACGGACAAGGATACTGTGTAAAACATGTCAAGGTTTTTAGGAATACATAAGGTAGCCGCTAGATAATACTGTCAGCCACTACTGCCATGCAGTTGTCTATCGATAGCTTACAGATGACAACAAGAACACGTTCCACGAGAGCAGTAAAAGAGGACCAGTTGGCTTGATCCAGTTTCCATCAAGGCACATGGGTTGGGTGGCAACGACTACAGCCAGTCTCTCTCAAAATAATAGGAAAATTATCACTGCTCCGTGGGTTACTGTCAACCCTCCATGAAAAATGGGAGAACGGTGAAGGGGAGCAGACTGAGATATCAATAGCAATAAAAGACTGACTAGGTGCATGAAAATAAGTACAAGAACCAGTACTAAAGAGAGAAAGGTTATGATATGAAGAGCATACACTCTACGAAGTGACCCTTCCCATCAATATTAGCACCTCCCCAGAAAGAATTATGTCCATTAAAGTCCCTCAGGATTAAAAAAAGAGACAGCAATTGTTCAAAGAAAACATCAAGGTCTAATTGGTCATAGGTCCTTCCGGGTGAGAGATGGAAAGAACAAATAGTGATGGTACAATCCAAGGAAACACAGACGGCCACGACATCCAAGGGTTTGTCGAGTGGTAAGGACAGGTTGGACATATGCTTTTTGACCAGCAGTGCCACCACTCCATGCACTGGTCTATCACACTACCTGTCATTTCTATACGAAGAAAGCTGCTGAAAGGTGACTGTATTAGTAGGCTTCAGAAATGTTTCCTGTAGGGAAAGACACACAGGATGGTAAGAATCAATCAATGCTTTTATGTCATCGAGATTAGAACATAAACCTTGCCAGTTTCACTGTATCAAAGTGGCCATTTTTACTAAAGTGTAGGCAAATTGTGTGGAGAGTCTCCATGGATCCTGCCCTGAGTCAATTGGGCAGGTCTCTGTTGATGGAAGAAAAGACCAGTGACTGAAGGCATGAACAAATGACCATTCTGCATCTCGGGGATCAGAGAAGAAGATGGACTCAAAGAAATTCCCATACCTGGAACCAAAGGAAGGAGATCTGGAGGTCTACTGGAATGAATGGTAGGGACAGAGATGGGTGTTGATGTTGATTCATCAACTTTCTCAATCATGGTGGTCAGAAGACTTTTCACGTAGTTTGAGAATGTCTAGGTGCATGAAAATATGTACAAGAACCAGTACTAAAGAGAGAAAGGTTATGATATGAGAGCATACACTCTAGGAAGAGGGTTCAGAATATATGGCCATACCTTTCAATTAAGATAACCTAACTTGATGGTGGCAGGTGAACATGGTGATGTAAACGTCAAAATTAGGACATTGGTCAGCATCATAATTCCATCTTTACGAGTTGAGATACACCTCACTGCAGAAATTCCTTGGGTAGAGGAACCAGAGAGGATCTCTGACTCGAGGATGTTCTTCAAATCCCTCTTAACAATAATTCATCATGATGAATTCAAAGTAGCATGGGGAGTAACCTCAATAGATCTATCCTCAATAGCCTTTGATTGCAAGAGGAGTTCACTGCGTTTGGAAGTGGATGTTTCCACCAATATGTCACCACAAAGCTTTTTGACTAACTTAGGAGAGCCAGCAAGTCTCTCTAGTCCCTTTAGTATAAAAAAGGGAGACATTTGCCTAAAAGATTTGTCTGATAAAGAAAATAGATATTAGAAAATGAAGTACAGGTGTTGAAAAGTTGAAGATTGTTGTTCAGAATCTTCAAAAACATGGTTGTTTACCAATGGTCTGCTTTTTCACTTTTATTATATATTTTTAATTTGATTATAGGGATCCATAATAAAGAAAAAAATGTTTTGGTGCCCACTAACCATGGAAAATTTTTTGAGGAGTGTGATTAAAGATGTATTGCATAGTCATTTAAAGCAGTTTGATAAAGTACCAAAAAACCAGCATGGTTTCACAAAGGGAAAGTTTTGTTTAACAAATCTTATATATATATACATCCGTATTAGTATAGTATTTATCAAATCAACTCCTTTTTCGTCAGTCAATATGTCCATCGCTGCAACACGTTTGTGTTTAACATTATCTACAATAATTAGTTTAAAACACACTGAAAATAAGGTTGGTAGTTTTTTATTTGTTCTCCATACAGTGTTAAATGCTTGTTGTAATTGTACATAAAATAGATACCCCAGAGGTACAGCGGTATGTCTGAAGCGTTACTCTGCTAGGAAGTTGGTTTTGATACCCGTGGTTGGAAGAGCACAGACAGCCGTTTGTGTAGCTTTGCGCTTGACTACAAAACAAAGAAACATGAAATATTTATTGGCTCAATATTTTGCTGCTACATCTTCATCAGGGACCATCAATAATCTACACGTTCAGTGATGTCGAGAAACCCACTTGTTGAGAAATTTATATGTAAAAACGGCTCGTTTGGGTTGAGAAAATATTTTACATAGAAGAGCGAACAACGTTTCGACCTTCTTCGGTCATCGTCAGGTTCACAAAGAAAGAGGTAACTGACCGGAAGCTGACCACATGTTTGAAAGGGGTTGTGTAACTGTGTGTCGAAATGTATACCGCCCTCTACATTCTAATGAAAAAAATCATCCATCCCAAGAATCCTTTGGAAACTTGAACTAGAAATTGGTAATCCAGTTTGCTTGGCCTAACAAATACTTATATACATGTATCTACAAGTTATTTTACTCTATAGTTTCACTACTCTACATCAGTCGTACATAAAACATTCGGACTGATATTTCAAGTGGACTTTCACGTACATTTGCACAAAAACTTTTGTTTGAAAGGTTGTGTTGTGTCACATTTGAAAGGTTTGTGTTGAATAGCATAGAACATGTGATCTATATTTACACTAAATTAGATTCCTGGTTGTGAGTTTAAAAGATTTATTTGTATACCAGTTTAGAGAAAAAAAAACTTAAAGTTAAACAGAAATAATATCTATCAAATACAAGTTCCGTAATTTCGGTGGGAATAAAAAAAAAAGAGGAAACGATCCAATCATAATTGTTGACTTTATGACTCATGTATTTGTTAATAGAATATCTTGATACAAGATATGTGAAGTAAAGCACAACCAATGAGAATATATGATAATTTGAACTACTACAGTCCGAAGAATAGAAATTGTCAAATCGCTAAACTGTCACTCCTGTTAGTAGCACATTTTATCCCACAGGTTGTTTTGGCCACTTGAGACACTACTTGTTCTCATATATATTCGTCTCAGATCGCTTTTTGAACGTAACATCTAGTTGTTGTACCTTCCAATTACCCAACACGTACAACAAACGTATCAACCTAACAACACAGTCCTAGAATATTGAAACTCGGTCAAATTTTTTTTAAAAAAAACCTTAAGAATGAAACACACTAACTTGGTTGCTATTTTGAATACTTTCAATCACTAAAGGTCATTTTTATTGACATCAATCATTTTACACCTTAGATATTTGAGTTAAAATATTAGTTTTTCTTTATAATTTTGTGTTTCACCAAAACAATAAGGAGATCAGTAGTCACTACGTCATCGTTCTGCACGTTTAATGACCAACCCAACAAGGAAGCGGTGAAACTAAGTTTGTAAGTAACGTTTTAACCCATCATCGCGATGATATAAGCTCTATTCTTGAAAAATACTGTGTAACTTTTAAGGTGAATTCAGTTACTGCATACCATATTAAATGCAAACTAGTTCTAACATTCAAATTGTGGAAAAACTTCCTGAACATTTTATAAATGTTTACACTCTTATAAACGTTTTAACATCGACGATCTGACGTGTGTCACAACTATTTACACGTGTGAGTCGCAATTTCAATTGATCTTTTACACAATATATTTAACTCTTAGTTTTCGCTATGTTAGTGCTTTAAAATGTCAAGAAAATCACAGTTTAACATGACAAACGGTTTCGATTTCTGTCAAATATTTTAAAGAAGCTGATTAAGATGTGACAAAGAAAATCTCTTCGGTTACTTACTCATTTATTTAAAACCACAAAATCTCCAGAACCCACGCTTCCAGAAAAGGAGAAGTTCCCGATGATAGAATGGTAGAGTACGTAGCAGAGAGCCTCGGCATGGCCAGGTGGGTTAAGGCGTTCGACTCGTAATCTCAGGATCACGGTTCGAATCCCCGTCACACCAAACGTGCTCGCTCATTCAGCTGTGGGGGTGTTACAATGTGACTATAATCCCACTATTGGTTGGTAAACGATTAGTCCAAGAGTTGGCGGTGAGTGGTGATGACCAGCTGCCTTCCCTCTAGTCTTACACTGCTAATTAGAAACGGCTAGCGCAGATCGCCCTTGTGTAGCTGATGTTTTACTGATTCATTGATTAACTTGACTCAAGCCTCAACAGAAGATGGAAGTTGTTGTTGTTGAAATCATTTGAATAGTTAGTTATTTTTGAACAAGAATCGCCGTTAAGCAGTGAAAATAGATAACTCTTTTCCTTCATCATCTCTGCTGTATTTCTGTAGTGTTATCAGAAACATCATGTGACATCACGGCAATCTGTATGAAAAGTAAAGATTAAACCTACATTCTTAGTAAACGTATCTGCAACAGTTTGAATTGAGTTGATGTCTTCTGTTACTAAGCTTTAGAACCAGTTCAAACCTGTTTAGGTTACACCAGTCAATATTAGTGAGAAAAAAATAAATGTTGTATTTAAGTAGGAGCTGCTACGTGCTGTACCTTAAGCAGCGCGCAAACAGTTTCAAAACATTATCGCAGAAGCAAAAAAAAAAAAGAATTTATTTTATGTTTCTCTGAAAGTGTTTTAAATAAATTCAAAGGTAGTATACTCTTAACAAATGAACGAAAACGAAACTGAAAACTACATAAGTCATTATTGAAAGAGTTCACCACCGAGAAAACATGAAGTAATCAAAATTGAAACTTATTCATTCAGAAAGAAGGGTACTTTTACCATTACCCTTAACTCATGTTTATTTGATGTGTTAGTGGGATGTGCAGATTAAAAATATTGAAAATATCGTAGAACACATAAACAACTACGTTTCACACTCGTAAAAATATTAACAGCTTGTTTATCCATCAAAATATTAAGAAAGAGCTTTACATAAAATATTGAATAGGTCACACTGAGCATTACATACAAGACTAGAGGGAAGGAAGCTAGTCATCTCCACCAACCGCTAGCTGTTCGGCTACTCTTTTACCAACAAATTGGGGGATTGACCGTCACATTATAACACCGCCACTGTTGAAAGGGCAAGCATGTTTGGCGCGACGCGGATGCAAACCTGCTACCATCAAATTACGTGTCGCACGCTTTAACACGCTTGAACATTTCGGGCCCGACAAAATATCTGAAAATGTCAGTAAAAATTGTTATTTTGGTTACAACGATAAAACGATAAAAAAGAGAGATAAGAAATGTTCTTTGAATGATCGGAAACAGCTGGTTGTCAGTGGTAAAGTTGTTCCTCTTGGTAACAAATCATGGCTGGTTACTACACGAACATAAATATTTCAGTTCAAAGGAGTGGACAAAATTTGCACGTAAAATAGCTGCAAGAGATATGCCATAAGAGCCAGTGGGATATGCACATAAATGACCTTATATGAAACGAAGAATAGAATTAACTACCACATAGAGACGTGTTGTGTCCAGTGGGGCTCATTTTTAGTAACTTATCACGACATGAAGTTCTTTATTCTTTAGTTTTGTTTTGTTGCTTTTTTTATTAATTTCGCGCAAAGCTACGCGAGGGCTATCTTCGCTAGTCACCCCTAATTTGGCACTGTAAAACTAGTGGGAACGCACCTAGTATCGCCACCACCGCCAACTATTTAGATTCTCTTTTACCAACGAATAGTGAGATTGACCGTCACATTATAACACCCGCACAAGCATGCTACCTGTGTAAATACACTTTTGTTTTGATACACTATATTTAGATATGCAGTATCACTTTTAGTTATTGTAGTGCATCTGATGTACTTATACATAGTTTTAATATTTTATTAATACATTTATATGTTAAACTAATACAGTGTAATAGCTAGGCTGTTAGGGCGCTCGACTCGTAATTTGAGGGTCGCGAGTTCATATCCCTGTCACACTAAATATGCTCCACTTTCAGCCGTCGGGCGTTATAATGTAATACTCAATCACACTATTAGTAAGAGTAGCAAGAGAGTTGGATTGATAAATTATGGACGGCTAGCATAGATAGCACTCATGCAGCTTTCTGCGAAATTCTAAACAAACAAACAATATGGTTTATCATATGAGTACACCATGAAGTACATTGTACAAATATTCAAACTCAATGCAACAATAAAATATTACTTTAATGTATTATTCAAATGTATTTTTTATTATACACGGAATGGATCCTGAAATGAAATTATAATTGAGAAAGTTGATCGTAATAACAATATTGCAGAGCTAATATAACAAAGTTCGTGATTGAAATCTTTGCATGGTGGGAAACACCCATGCTTGTCGATTACAGTTTCCCGGGCTTCATTAGTCTATCAAGCCCTCTGGCGACACTCTCTCGCTATATACGACTCTGATATTACTCGTATTAACTATCCGTTTTCTGAAAGTACTCTTTCCAATTACCGCTCACTTCCGACTTCCTTTGATCTCCTATCTTCAGAGATATCTGGCGGGGATTTCTTTGGGCACACGTTTGATACTTTTACTACTTCCGTTGTACAGCTTTGCGCAAAAATAATAATAATGAAAATAAAGACGTAATAATGTAGCTATGTACTTTGTTCATATATAAAAAAAAACATTTTCACATAATTAATTGCTGCATTCAACGTATAATCACTTTACAATCTTGCTTTAACATTCTTTACTTCTGCGGATGTCTCTTGTTCTCTTAATCATTCGGTTTCTGAAACAACTTGACCAACCCTCTGTGTCTTCTCGATTTTACTATTTTTGCTGGATATATATACATGTGCGTCACTCCACTCCCGGGCACGGCATGGCCCAGCGTGTTAAGGCGTTCGACTCGTAATCCGAGGGTCACGGTTTCGAATCCCGGTCGCACCAAACATTCTCGCCCCTTCAGGTGTGGGGGCATTATAACGTTACGATCAATCCCACTATTCGTTGGTAGAAGAGTAGCCCAAGAGTTGGCGGTGGGTGGTGATGAGTAGATGCCCTTCCTCTAGTCTTACACTGCTAAATTAGGGACGGCTATCGCACATAGCCCTCGAGTAGCTTTGCGTGAAATTCAAATTAACTTAACCCTCCAATAGCACAGCGGTATATCTGCAAACTTACAACACTAACGGGATTTCGACATTCATGGTGGGCAAAGCACAGAGAACCCATTGTATAGCTTTGTGCTTAATTTAAAACAAAACAAACAAACAAATACATATACGTGTGTGAAAAGAATGACATTTTTGTAAAATTGAAAGGAAGAACAAAAAGACAGACAGGTATGGAGACTGATAACTTATTTTATATCTAAACCTGTACTTGACTTTTTCATTATGAGCAAGTTCCCACCACGAGTATCTAAACCCGGTTTCTAGCAGTATAAGTCAGCAGACATACCGCTGTGTCGCTGGGAAAGGGTATTATGGACAATGGGAGCATTTATCTCAGCGAAATTTTTTTCTTATTTGACATCATTCAGTTTTCCATTTTCACAACAACACCTACTCTGTATACTTATAAGCAAGTACAGGTTCGTTATTTAATATTTCTCAAGACCAACCTGTATTCACTATGTCTTTCAAAATTCTTATCCAACATTTAAAGTTCCGATCACTACAGTATTAGTTGTGATAGTTTTTAATCGCTTACTAATTTAAAATGTATCATAAATCGATAACATGTAAGACAATTACTGACTGAAAATTACTTCCATTATTAAATATCAAATAAAGACTACATCTCCAATGTGCTCGATTTACTTCACTTTAGAGTTTGAAAGAAACCTCACAACTTCTTAAAATGTAAATTATAGTTGATTTTGATAAAACGTAGATGTTTACAAAATAAGAATTATTTACTTCATGAATATTGCAGAATATCCTAAATATGGCATGGCCAAGCGTGTTAAGGCACGCGACTCGTAATCTGAGGGTCGCGGGTTCGCATCCCCGTCGCGCCAAACATTTTCGACATTTCAGCCGTGGGGGCGTTATAATGTGACGGTGAATCCCACTATTCGTTTGTAAAAGGGTACCCACGAGTTGGCGGTGGGTGGTGATGACTAGCTGCCTTTCCTTTAGTCTTACACTGCTAAATTACGGACGGCTAGCACAAATAACCCTCGAGTATCTTTGTGCGAAATTCAAAAACAAACCGAAATATATTTTGACTAATTTTCTCTTTAACTGTAGCTCGCTTGACTGTTGGTAGTTTATTTTCACGGTTAGAAGTGGAGAAAAAATATCAGTATGTATTGTGCACACTTGTGACACAACGGTAAGTTTGCGGACAGATAATACTGGAAAGCAGGTTTTATACACGCGGTAAGCATTGCACAAATACTCTTCTTGTAGCTTTGTTCTTTGTTACAAACAAACGAGTGTTAAGGTGATGTATTTATAAATTCACCAGGTTTTACGTTAAAACTACTTTATTTCAGTCTTGTTTTAAAATATAATTTTGAGATTATATTAACTGATAAGAACTCTACGATTGAAGCTGTTCTTTTCTTCATATCATAAAATCGGTCGGATTAAATATGCAATGTCATATCGGGAATTAAAAGCATATAAGCTTTAAGTGTTGTTTACCTTTTCTGACGGGCAATAATCTCAGTACATTGGCAGATGCTTTGATACACTGTGGTCTTGTCTACTAATCTAACAATATAATAGAAGCCTGTGTAAATATTTTGTAACTTTTACATTTTTCCGATCAGATAACTTTTGTTTACAAGGGTTAAAACTTTATATAACACTATATGACATTTTATTTATTGCTAAACACAAAGCTACGGAAGGGGGTATTCATGCTATTCCCACCAAGGGTATCGAAACTCGATTACTAACGTCATAATCATAAAGATTTAATCCTGAGCTCTTAGAGTGTACAAGACAACTTATTTCAATTTTAATAAAACTATCACAGTCTTATTAGACATTTATAACAGAAAATAATTGTGTTAGATTGTTTACTTTCTGTGTGCTTATACCGATGAATAACATGTAAAAATTACAGTAATATATGTTAGAAATTCTAGGAAGAAACACAACATGAGTTACTATGGTAATGAAGCCTATTCTATGTAATTTATAAAAATACTTTCATCACCCAGGTGACTTACTGAACAAAGTGAAAATACATATGTCATAATGTTGAACTCAACGATAATTTGAGCCGTAACGTGTTTTGTCACATTATCTCGTTACATAATCTTTACTACAATGATACATAGTTTACTATAAGTAGTTTGTGCGCAAAAAGTAGAAATTCAATCACGACAATTTGAAGTGTTATGGTCTATAATGATTAATAAGTCTAAACGATCACAATCTCGTGTTACTAGAAATATTATTTAGTTTTAATGACGTGCGGGTCGATTTCGGTATACGTTTAATGAAACACAAAAGTACATGTGCCTCTTTAACACAATACGGCAGAGTGAAATAGTGTAAAGAAAAAAATGTTATTAAAAATAACGTCAATGTTTAAAAAGAGTGGATCACAATTTTTTTCAATTTGTTTTTATGGAAGAATAGGGAAATTTTTCATTCCATGAATCATTAATGAAGTTGCTCTTCTGAAAATACGTAACATGGAAAATTTTCAAATTTTCTTTTACATTTTCACAATAGACTAAAAGACACCTTTACAACTCAAAATGCATGCTCTATAGTTGAATTGGATATGAAATATTAGCTTTTTAGAGGCTTGGAATATGTTAGAAGTCATAACATTCATCTTGCGTCCTGCAGATCGCAGGTTCAAATTCTGACCTTATCGTTACAAACTTAGGAGCATAAAAATATCACGATCATTCCTACTATTCATTGGCAAAGAGTAGTCCAAGAAGTTTCTTGTTTTGTATTTCGCGCAAAGCTGCACGAAGGCTATCTAAGACTAATTTAGGAGTGTAAGACTAGAGGGAAAGTTGCTGGTCGTCACCACTCACCACCAACTCTTAGACTACTCTTTTACTAACGAATAGTTGAATTGACCATTACTTTTAACGTCCTCACAACTGAAATGACGAGTATGCTTAGAGTGACGGGAATCCGATCCCGCGACCCTCATATTATAAGTCGAGCCCCCTAACCACCTGATTCTAAATTACGTAGTAGTGTGTGGATTGTTCTTTTGTTTTAAGTTAAGCACAAAGATACACAATGGGCTATGTGTGCTCTTGTTCTCAGATTTTCAACACTAAAATCAGGGATTCGATTCTCTTCGGAGACACAGCAGATAGTCCGATGTGGCTTTGCTATAACAGAAACACACAAACACTCGGAAATACGCTTTAAGAAAATCGGAAAATTGAGTTACAAAACCATAGGTTTTTACCTTTAATATACAACATTTAATTTATATGTAAAGTACCATACAAACAATATTGATAAATATGTACAACTTCCCCAAAGTTTATAAATTCAAATAATTTATACTTCAGATAATACAGATCATGTAGTTATGGAATCAAATATACCAAATATTATTGAAGAGTTATCTAAAGAGTACTGATAGATATGACCATTAGTATTCTATCTCTTTGTGATGTTTATTAGCAACAATCAATTTTTGCTACTAGTTTTATGTTTCCGTGGACGTTGGGGTTGTCTTGTATGCTTTCCAAAATATTTTCTTAAATATCTTACATTACCCAATATTTGGACTCCCATGTGAGTTCTTAAATTCTGAATATCAGATATTTCTTAACTGGGAAGACATGATAAAAATAGTATATATGACGATACCACTACGTTACGTGTTTCATCTGGGTTTGTAACTATAGGAATATAAAAGTTCTCATAAATCACGACTGAATACCGAATACGAAAATAACAAAGAGAAGATGGGAGTGTATCGAAAGTAGTTTCTCCAGTATCGAGACTTCTCACAGATTATTCTGTGTACTTCTCTAACTGTTATACACAACATTATGTTATTTTATGAATACAAACCATAAGTTCGTTCGGACGCTGCAAAAATTCATTGTCCATTCATGTGTGGAATATGGTTATCATTAAATACAAAGAAAAATGTCCCACTGAATCAAGCATTACCCTGATTCATATT
This sequence comes from Tachypleus tridentatus, assembly GCF_004210375.1. Taxonomy (NCBI): domain Eukaryota; kingdom Metazoa; phylum Arthropoda; class Merostomata; order Xiphosura; family Limulidae; genus Tachypleus; species Tachypleus tridentatus. Next base: position 70,842,702 of record NC_134828.1, on the reverse strand, counting down.
TTGCGAACGTAACTTTCATTAGTTTTTCCAAAATCGTCACATCTTACTTATCTAACTAATTTCGCGGAATTTTCAACTGAAACTTGTAACTAAACTTCACTGAAGTGATAAACAAATAATACTTGTTTTATTCTTGTTTTAGTTGTTTTTGTATTTAATTGCTCCCAAACTTGTTTTACCCTAAGAATACTTATCCTGTTGAATAATTATATAACGAACTACGACTGTTCACATATCTGTTCGTTCATTGTCTGAATCGTATGATAAATTTCCATCCGTATTTGACAGATTCGGGACATTATTAAAGTAAGAAAAAAATCGAACACATTTTTCTCACCATTAAAAGCACCTTCTTCGGTACTTTCATTTCAATGAGCATTCCATTCAGCCACCTGAATGAGGTTAAGAATAATCACTTGCCTAAATGTTATTGAAATCTGAAACAATAAAATTTCGTCTAATCAAATAGCATCTGATTACCATAGCGTGAACTAACATCAACTTCTGAAGACCAAGAGTCGCTTTGTTTGTTTGTTGCAAATCGTAAAGATAAACAAAGGGCTACCTATACTATAAATATGCCTATAAACTTTATGTTGAACTACTTGGGAACGAGAAGCAGAGTAAATACAAGTTTAAGATAAAAACCACAACAACTATATAATAATCAATATAAACAATAATTGTATTGAATAAATAATTTTCATGTATAGTTCATGGAGATTATCCTTATGTGAAAGGTCAAAAAAACTCGTTCTAAGTGCTTTCAAAGATATACGTTTCAGATGATTGATTACCGTGATGATGGAAATAGAAAACAACACTGTTACAGAAACAACAACGCAGAGATAGGGAAGTTGGAAGAAGAAAGAAAAACACTGAACAGAAGAAAAGCTAAAAATGACTCGGATGTAAAATGTTAAAGTGAAAAACAAGAAGTAACAAGGAACACGTCGAATTGAAAAAACCCGAGTACAGAGAGAAAGTATGCTAGTCTATAACATGTAAATCTATCAAAATAAGTATTCATATCATAAAACAACACTACAAGAAAAATTAATTTCAAAACTAATGTGTAACAAAAGAAGAATGTTAGAATTCATCAAGTTGTTTTGTGTTTGTGAAAAAATATACAGTGAGTTCTCGGTACTTTACCACTCTTTAAAATGAATCGTCATTCCATAAAGATCTCCAACTAATATTTTAATAGTTTAACAATAAAATAACTGGTAGATTCGAACTCACAAATTTTAGGACCGATGCCTAAGACCACATTAGCATTATAAGCCTTCGGATCTCCCACTCAGGCAATGAGAATAAGGGGTTCTTTACAAAAGAAATCTTGTTTACAAGAATGTTTAAAGTAATTCTTCTACAATAAAACATTTTAAGCATGTTTAACAAAACATACGCATTAATCTGTTATGGAATATTCTCAGACGGAAATTAAATAAAAGGGGACACAAATACGAACGCTATAAATATCTAAAGCAAATTTATATATATACAGAGTTACGAAAATCAGTAATATTATATCTATCAGTTAAAGTACGAAAGTTAAGTAACGAATTAAGAATAATATATTTAAATGTAAAACAACTAAAATAAAGCGTAAGTCCTGCCATCCTCTGTAGATAAGAGACCACGAATGGATTCCGAAGAAACAAACAACTTGCTTCATGTGGTTTGTATCAAATAGCTGCCACTTTGAAATGTCCTCAATGTATATTATTGATACTGGGTCTTACAGTGGTATTTGGTTATTGTATTCAAAAAACACCTTGGTACGTTCCACTGTCTCCAAGCAACAGTTTTATATGAGAAATCATTTCTTTATAATTACGGTTCCTACCCTTTCTGACACAACACTGATGACAAGATGACACTTTGAGTACAATTGTATGACCGCGCTCGGCTATGCTAAACAATGGTTTAGGTCTTCTCCTAACACAAAATCTTTAAAGCCGTACTCTGACGATTCTTCTTCTTTAAAGAAGGCAATATTATAAATTATATGTGAGAGAGAGCGATATAAAAAACAACAACATCAATTAACAACAAATGAGGTATTCACAGTTCATATATATTAATATATACGTTTCTCTTTTATTAAAACCACATCACTCAATGTTGAAGAGACCAATTTGGCATTGCAAATATCTTAAACTATTCGCAAGAATCAAACATTCACAAAACGTACTCTCAGAAAGAGTATTCACGCGTAGAAGAATCAGAAGAAGGCAGATAGAGCCTCATACTGAATCCTAAGAGTCATTTCATATACAAACATTCTAAAAGGAAATGCAATGGTGGATTACAAAGGTACCAAAAACATTACCCAGTATTTACCAAGAGAAACCTCATTCTCTTTCATATCTCAAGGTTATCCATAGAGTAACAACTAACGATTTGCGGAGAGAAATGTATTACTACAACAATGACAAGAATGTATCCATAGATTTCCTCGTGCTAGTTAAGTAAGGAAGTTGAGGATGATAAAAGCCAATTTGTATCTGGAATTAATTTGAAAAATTAATTGCAATCTAAAGGATGCATATACCGCGGATTTGCACCCAAACTTCAAGAAATATATCAAGGCAGTCAACACATGCAGTAATACACTTTCAGTGTCCGTAAGGAGGCTGAGGATGATAAATGCCTATTTAGATCTGGAATTAATTTCAAAAATATTTCATATAATCGAAAATATCCGCTATTATTCCTGTTCCATAATTGCAACTAAATATTTTTCAAACCTACAGGATGCAAATACCGCAGATTTGCACCCCGACATCTCTTTGTATTTCATATGAATATTATAGAGAGTGTGAGCACGAGATATGGTTTCCCAGGAAAGTCGTTAATTTGTTTATATCATATTTCCATTCTCAGTTTCATAAAGATTTAACGAAAAATCCTCTGATAGTATGTACTTAAAAGAACAAATTTTAACACGTAACTTGTCATAAATTCGTTAGAGACGTCCACAGTGCTCAAGATCTACTGTCGCATATCGCGAATTATAATGTTCGGGAAGCCTATTTTAATTTTTAGCGATATACCGTTTGACGTGATTGCAAATTCACTATCGTAATCCATTTCTTAATAAAGTGACTTTACTTTCTTTAATTCCACAAATAGTTTGTTTGCTGATTCTTTGTGAAAAAGTTTCAAAATCACTGGCGTTAACTGCAGTGCATACTTCACAAAATAAATACTATCAGGAGTATTTACGTTCTTAGCGTAAAATGTGAATAGAAATGTGTGTTTATTTAAAATACGTCACTTCTGGCATTATATAAAGATGAACGTTCCTATTTCTTTAAATTATTAATGCCGAGGTTCAATGTTTACGCGTTCCTACTTTAGAAATGCTGACCAGAGAAAGTAAATTCAGCAAGCGCCATCTAAACAACTGCTTTTAATAAAACAATACAATCGACTGTTCTTTGTATAATACACTCACAGTTGATAATTTGAATTCAACCTTTACCCTTACGAACTACTATTATTTTAGGCTAATTCATTTTTCAGATGACCCTAATTTTGTCAATTTTCCTCCACCTTATATCATGGATTGTTTTCCATGCCTCTAATACAGAAGCTGCTTGGCTTATTTCAGTTGTTTTAGACACATTTCACTATATTCCCCTTCACATGACATTGTTTCATCCTTTTGTCTCTCTTTTGGGCCTTTGATCTTGCTAGCCTCGCCTTATTCAAGCTTTATTTGTTTTCTCGTCTTATCTTACCATCAAGCAGATTTTTCTTCTGGATTTCCTGCCATTTGCATTTCTGTCAATCCTATCCCTTACCTAATTATTTAGCATTTTTTCACCCTATTAATTCTCTTACAGTCAATGTTTACCTTTCAACTCCTTTCTTTGATGTACCTTTTTCCCTCCGTATCTGGGCGTTTGCCATTGTCAGTTCTAGCGGCTTTTCAATCCGTGTTTTCCTGTTTCCAATGAAACATCATTGCTCAATACTCAGTGTATAAATAATGACACGTTAATTAATAATAATTGAACAAAACGTAGGGTGTTGTAAATAACGAATATTTTGTCAAACTGTGTTGACGCAAAGATTAGTTGTGAATTATATGTGTCGCAACTTTCTGTGATTAGCTGATATTTACCTAAACCATCATGTATGTAGTAATTGTTTTGTGTTGAATTGGCGAGAAACGCTCTTCGCTTGTTGTAATAGGCCCACCAAAAATATCCTCCTTCGAAATATATTACCCACATTTCTTGTTCATCTAATAAGTGGCATAATGAAGAAAGAATGGCAGCGGTGGGATTCGAAAACACGCCCTGTCTAACTGGTGACAAAAACCAACTTTTTTTTTTCTCTTTCTTTATTCATCCCACCTCAAATAAGTGGTATAAACAAAAATAAATTAAATAAAATACTAGTTAAATAATTAGTATATGCAGAGAAAACATTGCAAGATACCATTTTGTTAAAAAATTACAACAAAAGGTATGAATGAATTAGAAAATATAAAAGAAGTAATGGTTAGCGGTAAGTATCTAAATCAAATTACACGGAAAACATAAATAAAACAAAGAAAACAATGGCGCCTTAGACCCCTCGGCGACGCTACCGTGTATTTTCTTTTCTGTGAACTACTTTGAGTTCCATGCATTTTATTGGATGATCTGCATTCCACTTAAGTTCCACATTTTTGAGAATTTTACCTATCCCATTCATTGGATGTATTGTTTCAATTAGCTCCTTCTATACGGGGTGGTATCAAAATTAGTTGAGGTAGTTGTGTAAATTTTCCTGTTTCATAGGGTTCAGCTGCGAAAGACGTACTGTAAAGACTAGGAATATTTTGCTTAAGTGCATAATTTTCAAGTTTTACTTTAAAAGGTTTACCCTTAGTCCTTATCAGGACTAGTAAAACAAATAGGATGAAGAGGAGAAAGATCGCAACAGGATCTAATGAAAAAGCTTTAACAAACGAGGAAATAATAGAAATGCTAAATGAGGTGATCGAAGGACCAACCTAAGAATTCCTGAGCAGTTCGGCAGAGGGTGACTACTCAGGAGCAGAAGATATAACAAGATAAGAACAACAAGAAGCAAAAGCTACCATGAACAAAAGGAGGCTGAAGAAGAAGGATAAGGTAAATATAGTTTCGGACAATACTACTAACCTTAACCCTAATAACATTACTAATCCTGGTACTAACAATACTAAAAATTCAAGTGTCAATAACACAACTAATGAAAGTAATGTCAAAGCCACTAATTCTAATGATAACAATGCCGCTAGTTCTAGCAAAAATAACGCAACTAACCATGATACTAATAACACCGCTAACGCCACTAACTCTAAGAACACAACCACAGTCATGCAATCACACGATTCTCCTCATTACAGAATCCCAACTCTGTTCATTGAAGGAATAAACAACACAACACGCATCCCTCAGATAGTAAGACAACTGAGGGCTTATTACCCGGGCATCCTGTTTAAAGACATTAAACGTCTTCCCAACGGAAGAATTATGTTAAAATGCACAGAACCACAAGAGTTTGCACATATTTTGGCCCATTGGCCCAAAGATGCTTTTGGGGTTCAAGCCACCATCAGTACACCAAAAAACAACAAGCCAAAGTTAACTGTCATTATCAGAGGTGTCGATTTCGACATCGAAGATAATGAAATCACAGAGGAATTAAAAACACAAGGCTACGACATTGTAAAATCAGACCGAATCATCTCTTTTAGAACGAAACAAAAAACGCCACTGATCAAGGTAACCGTCAACAATAAAGACGATCAAGATAAATTATTAAAAACGGTTGCTTCCTATTTTCAATAGACACACGACCGATCTGGAAAAAACACACCAAAAGCCCATTATTCAATGCTACAAATGTCAAAGGTTCGGACACACGAAAACTAATTGCATGGCCAAGGACAGATGTGTGAGATGTGGCGGACCTCACGAGATTGCTCAGTGTCCTAATGAGCGTAACCAAGTGAGATGCGCAAACTGTCAAGGCCTTCACGCAACCAGTTACAAAGGCTGCCCCAAATATACTCAGATACGAAACAAATTTATTTTCAAAACCAAGAACAATAACAATCAAACCCACGACACCCTCATCACCAAACAACCATTACTACAAACTCCAACAGACACACAAATCAAAAACTCTCAACCAACACGTACTTACGCAGACGTCACATGCTCGAAAACAACACAAGCATTCAACCCCACAGAATTCACCACAAATTTATTAGCAATGCTAATAGAATTGAGTGATCTCCCCACATTCGAATCTAGGCACGAGTCACTCAAGGCTGTGTGTAGCCTTGCAAGTTATTACTTTCACCTTCCCCACCTCAAACCACACCATCTTTCACTCAAAATTCATGCAAGGGAAATAAAACAACACAATGATACAACACATTAAAATTTTACACATCAACTGCCAAGGAAATCTCAAAGACAAAAGGATAGAAATATACAACATAAACAAACATATAAATGCCAAAATTATCATCGTATCAGAAACACTTTGCACAGAGAAACAAAACACCACAATCCCTGGATTCATCACGTACAGCATACCTTACTCAGAAAACAACAGAGCTATAATAGACTACTTCAGTACAGAAATATCGCATTTAATCTCAATAGAAGATTCCTTTAGATCTAACATAAATCAAACCATTTTTTTGTAATATACACTTTAACAACCGGCTAACTATTCCAATTCTAGACATATATTGTTCACCAACTAAAGATATCGACATTAACTTCCTTCAAAAATGTATAAATCGCAAACCCAAACCAATTATTATTGGAGATTTTAATTCTCCGAATACAGAACTAAGGGAAAACAGAAACACACGCAGAGGATTGTGCATAAAAAATTTTCTTTTTAGTAATAAAATACACCTAATTAATGGTCATACACCTACACACTTTTCAGCCGCCAACGGTTCATACGATTTACTCGATTTCATCATCGTACCCAAGGACATGGTAAACAGAATCTCTAACTTTAAAGTACATGATGACATCACTAGTGACCACTTCTCCATTTCCTGTATGATTCACCCGCGCCACTCTGCCGTGGCGTACGTGACTCCCTCAGCATACACTTACACCAAAACAGATAGGCTTACTTTAAACGCTTCACTAGATTCATATCAACCCCACCCAATTAAACATGCTAACAACAAAACAGAACTAGACAACTATGTAAATCAAGTTACAGAAGCCATACATAAAGCCATAAAAAACACAATCCCTAAAACAAAAAGAAAGCAATCACATAATCAATGGACTCTAACACCAGAAATTCACGCACTAATAATAAAACGCAGACAATTAAGACGAACACATTATGTTACATGTGATCCACACATTAAAACAGAAATCAATATAACAAATACAAAAATTAAACAAGAAATTAAATAAGCAAAAGAAACAAATTAGCAATACTTCTGTAAAAACGTAGAAAAAACCAAGAACAATCCAAAAGAATTTTGGAAAAAATTCGAGAGTACTGTTTCAGACAAAACACAAATCACATGCTACAACATATCACACACAACAATAAAATCGCAAGGACGGACGTAGAGAAAGCCGACCAACTAGCTGACTACTACAAATCCTCCTTTAGCGACCTCTACTCAGTAGACTTTGACACACAACACCAACATCATGTCAACAAGTTCATAAATACAAACCAAGCTTCATTCTCACCACGATTCCCTGGCGAGACACTAGAAGCATACTCAAGTTCAATCAATAGAAAAATAGCCATAACCGAACTAAAAATTAATATCAAGAACTTGAAGAATACTTCTACCGAACATGACCAAATACCAAATATTATTCTGAAAAATAGCTCTACTCTCCTGTTACAACATCTCACAAACATCATGAACATTTCACTAGCGACTGGATATTTCCCGACACTTGGAAAAAAAGCCATCATAACCACGATCCCAAAGAAACAAACCAACAGAACCAATCCAGATAATTTCCGCCCCATCAGTCTGTTAAGCTGCCTTGGCAAACTGATGGAGAGAATTATCTCCAACCGTCTCCTCCATTTTTGCGAATCGAATAACATCCCTCCAGAAACTCAAAATGCCTCCAGGAAAAATAGGCAAACAACAGATCACCTCACACGACTAACCGAATCAATCTATAAAGCTTTCAACAACAATCAAGTAACCATCGGGGTATTCCTAGATGTCAAAAAACCATTCGACAGCGTAAAAATAAAATTATCACTCGGAAATACGACCATTAACATGAGCAAAAACATCACATTCCTTAGCATCACTTTCGACACAAAACTAACATGGAAAAAACATGTTAGCAATATACACTCATCAATTAGAAAACGGATTTCACACCTAATGACTCTAACCAGTGAACAATCGAAATGTTCACCAAATACCATTATCCAAATATACAAGGCTTACATCCGTCCACTAATAGAGTACGGATGTCAAGTAACATACAATATGTCAAATAACACACTCCAAAAAATCCAAGTTCAACAGAACAGAATACTAAGATCTGCATTCAGTCTACCGTCATTCACGCCAGTAAATGATGTACATCAAATCAGTAACTTACCAACACTTAGAAATAGACTAACGGAAATATCACACAAATATTATCTAAAAGCAGAAAACAGAAACAAACTAACGGCATCACTATACAAATTAACTAGTGCACCAACAAAATACATTTCACCTTACAACATATTTCAAGAATCACAAATTACACAACAAAGTATCTAAAGAATTAAACTCATGTTAATGATATGTATCCTCTTTTTCAGATATCTGGCACAGGACAGGCAAAACTGTCGGCGCCTGTCCTGTGAATGTGGATTTTCTCGGGCACTCCCGTTTCCCCACAGCAAAAAACTTAGGCATTGGATTTTTAGATCCCAGCACAGGCAACTTTATTGCCAGACCCTGAGTCGGGTTTGTTTGTTTGGAAATTTCGCACAAAGCTACTCGAGGGCTATCTGTGCTAGCCGTCCTTAATTTAGCAGTGTAAGACTAGAGGGAAGGCAGCTAGTCATCACCACCCACCGCCAATTCTTGGGCTACTCTTTTACCAACGAATAGTGGGATTGACCGTCACATTATACACCCCCACGGCTGGGAGGGCGAGCATGTTTAGCGCGACGCGGGCGAGAATCCGCGACCCTCGGATTACGAGTCGCACGCCTTACGCGCTAGGCCATGCCGGGCCCCCTGAGTCGGGTCGTTTGATTTCATGTTCATATTTACTTTGACTTCTGCCTTTCGGGACGGGACCTGGCCCTTCTCTCCGGTGCTGCCTTTGCCTCGGTCTAGGATAACATTAAGAATGACCTCCTTCACCCAAAAAAAAGAGTCAAAAATTATTTAGTAAATAAATAAATAAAACTAAACCTAATAACCTTTCACGAAAGGGGACAAAGAGGAACCACAATGTTCCTGAACACCCCAGTTGAAGAGAGAATTCTTACGATTTCTCTCTCTCTCTAAACTAAACCCCTGCCACGTTAGTTTGCGTTTGCCTGTTACATACCTCACATTAAGAACCCTATTCATTGGGAACATCTATTCTACTACTAAAATGCATTTGAAGGAGTTTTCTGTTATCTGAGCCTTTACTTTGGGTTCTTCTTTTGATTTTCTTCCTTCTCTCACACTTGCTACTCTTCCACCCCATTTAAAGCTAATTTTGGTAAAAGTGTTAATACTCATACCAGCCGTAATGAGATACCTTACATACAGTTTCATTTTAACCTGTAGCATCTTGTCTTAACTAACTGATTTTAAATGGACACCAATAGCTTTTGTGATATTAGTTCATTTGTTTTCCAATACCAAACAGAGACAAGAAACACATCTGAGATGAGTTTGTTTGTTTCTTTGGAATTTCGTGCAAAGCTATACGACGCCTATTTGCGCTCACTGTCCCTAATTTATTTGTGTAAGCCTAGAGGAAAGGCAGCTAATCATCACCACTCACCAAGAACTCTTCGGCTACTCTTTTACCAACGAATAGTGGGATTGACTAACACAATATAACGCCCCCACGGCTGAAGGGGCATGTTTGTTATGGCGGGGATTCGAACGCCTTAACCCACCTGCCCATGCCGAGCCTTCTACGATAAGTAAGTGATACCACTTTTTATTGAAATAACAACATATAAACCAATATATTTTACTTCGTATTTCTGTTTATTGTGCTTTAAGAATAAGTTCCTGTTGAACAGTGCTACAACAGGGTTAAATCTCCTGCACAGCTTTTTTCATACATTTCATCCATAAATGTCTCATATATACAGTACCTACATGCAATTGTAATGGTTTTCAAGCTTTGAATTATACGCTTGTAAATGTGTAAACAAGTGTTGTGATACATTTCAATAAAGTTTATAAACCTGAACATTATCTGTAAAGTTACTATGTACAAGTAATTTTAAGGCCTTTTTTCACCATTTTCAAAATTGGAGAATTATTTAGATTACGTGAGAATAAAATATACTTTTTCTCATAGAACCCAATAACAGTTACTTTTATTGTAATCACATACTGTAATAACAGATAATTATCGCTTAACTGTACCTTCTAATAAGTTAAAGTTTTTATTAAGAGAGTTATTGCTTTGAAAACTTTACAATTCTTATTCATAATAATACGCTAGTGACATGTCAGTTGTTAAATGTAAGAAAAACAAAAACATTCACAATTGTTATATAAACAAAAGTTATGTGTTCACAAATATTTTTTGTTACTTTATAACTGTTATAGATAAAATATGGTGTATCTGCAGTCATTTTAAACATCTTGTGAAACTTCTTTTCTTCCCTGTACTTTCAAATCAGGACAAACTGCACCACTACCACAAGTAAAAGTAATGAGAAACAATTTCATGTTGGAGAATTTCGAAGTTGTAGAACAAACAAACAAAGTTTCTGTTTGTGTGCGTGTGTTAAGTAATATATTTTTTTCTCACTCTTTGTTGATCTTTTTTTATACATATTTCAAGAGACAATGAGGACTCGGATGTTTGGTAAGAAACTTGTACAAGTGTGGAATTATTTTACCTACTGTAAACTCAGTTCAATGACTTAACAAATATATAATGTCACAAACCTTTCAGGAATAAGCATAGAAATCATAAATATGCAAAAAATTGGCATTACAAGCCCAAAAAAGTGTAGACACAGATTAAAAAGAAGCATTTTGTTAGAAAATGTTTTTATAAAAAAATTAAAATGGCTATTTAGCATTCATGTTTCTGCATTTTACCCGTGAGTTTAACAACCCAAATCTGGCTTTCTGATTAGTTGTTAAGATCCTTAGTACATTGAATGTGATTGTCACATTTGCTTCAAGGTGTCAGAAAACTGTTGAATAATGAACATTAAATTTGATTGCAAGTTCTCTCATGGTTTGGTGAATATGTGTTCTGCACAGGTATGCGTTGGCAACAAAACCTTGCCTTCAAAATTGAAGTATCAAAATTTGTAATGGAATGTATGAACTTTGTGCAAAATAGTGCCCTGAAGCACCGCATCTTCAAAGAGCTATGTAATGAAATAGGCTCTGAATTGAGGTACTTTTGTACCATTCTAACGTTCGGTGGTTATCCCGGGAAAAGGTGCTGGATCGTGTTTTGCCATGCGTGTGAAATTAGCTCTGTTTTTTGCGAGAGCACCATCATTGTCATGTAGACTGCTTCGAAAAATCTGAGTTCATTCTCCTTTTGGCGTGCATGGCCAATATCGTCAATGCTCTCAATCAACAGATGCAGGGCGGTGCAGTCAACATCATCGAAGGTAAAAAAACCTGAAGTCTCTCCAAAAAAAGCTATAGTTATGGAAACGACGAAGAGAGAATGATAACTTTGCAAACTTTCCCCTGCTGGACGACTGTGCAAGTAAGATCGAAGATGTATCTGAAATCAGAGACATTTCTGTACCTGAGAAACTGAAGCAAGCAATTGCCATGCACATAGATGAGCTCACAATGTCTCTCGACGGATACTTTTCAATCATAGAGTCATATCCAGCATGGGTGAGACAGCCGTTCATGTTTAGTTCGGACAGCAGATGTCAATGATGAATACCTCGACGAAATAATTGAACTTTAACATAGCCAGGTTTAACAGCAACTTTTCCCAACAACAACGCTCTCAACATTTTTGTGACGCCAAATTGGAACGTACAGTCATATTGCTAAGAAAGCTCTTGAGATACACATACTGTTTGTTACAACGTATCTTTGCAAACAATCCTTTCTAGGATGGTAGACATAAAACGAAGAAAAGGAACAGACTTTGTTGCATAAATGATATGAGGTGGCACCTGCCAATTTGAAGCCGTGCATTTCTGAACTTGTCTTGTCTCACAGTGATTTCCAGTAAATATTCATTGAGTTTCGTTTTTGTGTGAAATTCATGTTTTGTTGGTTTTGTTCTTTGAACAGAGTGATATTGTGTGCAACTGATGCATGGTTCTTTTTGTACACTAATAAAAGGTCATGGTAAAATCATAAAAAAAGAAAATCCCAATCTGTTACCATGGGGACCAATTTTTGACACTATTTTTGCTCTATAACTATCAAAAATGATCAGATTTTACTTAAACTAAATATATGTTTAATTGAAGATAAATTTTACAATCAATCTTGCTTTGTCCAAGATAGCAATAAGTTCAGTGTGATATCATTCTAAGCACATTAACAAAATGGTTTAAGTTTTGTATATGACAAACTAATTTAAAATTAGTATATAATTTTTTAAATGCTTGTTTGTTTGTTTTTTAATTTCGCACAAAGCTACTCGAGGACTATCTGTGCTAGCCGTCCCTAATTTAGCAGTGTAAGACAAGAGGGAAGGCAGCTAGTCATCACCACCCACCGCCAACTTTTGGGCTACTCTTTTACCAACGAATAGTGGGATTGACCGTCACATTATACACCCCTACGGCTGGGAGGGCGAGCATGTTTAGCGCGACGCGGGCGCGAACCCGCGACCCTCAGATTACGAGTCGCACGCCTTAACACGCTTGGCCATGCTATATAAACAAGAGATTGTATTATTATTAAGATTACTACTAGTCAGCTACAGTCAGTGTGTTATAGCCCTAGGAAGCTTTAATTGTCCCTAACACTTATTAATTGGAAAACTACATAATTTCGCCAGAGTCATTTATAGATTTCAAACATTACAAACTGTTCAACTTCAGTAAATTACCTCAGATGTTATTACTTCTACAAAAACTTAAATATTTTCACCAGAAAAAAAAATCTGCTTGTAAGGATGCAAGGCCAAACAACAATAGAGTTAGATTGCACTTCCGTCAAGTGAAGTATACCTGTGTATCAGCAAATAAGTAATTTTCACCTTATGGACCTGGATAGTTGATATAACATTAAGTTCTAGACTGAATATAAGAATCAGTATTGTTTTTATGTTTGTAAAACTTGTATATAAACCATCATTGGTAATAACTATCAGTAATAACCATTATTATAAACCGTATTGTTGCTTGTATATTAAAATATATTTGTGTAAAGAAATAAAATTGTGCGTATCAGTCTTTTTGACAAATAATATAAATTTAATACTTATTAATATTTCATTTACTTCTAACTTCAAATTTCCATCTATTTGAAACAATAATACGTAACATACAACATAATAAATTATAACAGTAACAATATAAATACAATTATAAATTGAATCAGAGATAACACATTACATAATTAACACAAGTGACTGTATGGGTCAAAAACTTAAATATCTTTTCAGGCAAATACACGGTAGTACAATTTATTGTTATTGATGTTTCTCAATTTAGATATTTTTAAAATTTAGTCAAACATTTCACAAAAAGTTGTACTTTTTTTTGCATTTCCCCTTCACCACAAAATTCATTGGCTTTGCCATCATAATTAATAAATTGCAGAGCCAGACATTTGACCATGTAGGATTATTTGAGAACCAGTTTCTTCACATGGTTCATCATATAAGGGTTTATCAAGATTTGAAAGTAACATATAAATACAAAAGTCAAAATTCTAATCACAAACATTTATTCAGATTTACCTTCCAGAAGATACATTAATCATCATTTACCAACATACAATGGGCAGTTAGCTATTTCTGTGTAAATGTTACATAGATATAGTGTTGTACAATAAAACTTTACAGTTCCATATTTCCACTGCAAACGTTTAATGTATAGCAGTTTTGTTAAAAGTCAGAACAGATGTATTGGTGAAATTTGATAAAATACTGCTATAACTGCTTTGTCAGAATAAAGTCTTCACAGAAAGAAACAATTCTATTATTTTTCATTTTTTTCAACTCAACAGTGTCATTTGTCTCTTTGAAACATTCCTAATCTAGTAACAAACTGCCCTTTCACTAAAGTTAACTTCCTACATCCTTTTCTCAACAAATGATCTATAAGCAAAACATCAGTTTTAGGTTAGGCCGCATTCTTCTTCAACTGATAGTGTACTTGTGACACTGCTCCTGGTTTATCCTCAACGGATTTCATAAATTCTTTATAAAGCCGTAGAACTTCCAGTTGCAACTTGCTGTGGCGTATCATCTACAGTACCAAAATGCACTACTAACTCAGATGCTAAATACACAGTTAACATTCCATAAATTAACTGGTTCTTTTAATCTCTTACACATTATGATCTTCTAAACAAGCTTTATATAATTAGCAATGTTTATATTCATCAACATATTACCTATCAAAAGAAATATAAATCAGTGTAACAAAAATAAATATAAAATATCTTAAAGTTAAAAAAAATGAGTTGAAGTCTGGCTACTTGCCTATTGAAATCATCATACCAACTAAAAAATGTATTCAAACACTGTTTGTTTTTAACTTTATGAAAAGTTATAAGAGGGCTATCTGACCTATCTTTCCGTAACTTAGCAGTGTAATTGGGCTACTCTTTAACCAACAAATAGTGGATGTGACTGTTACTTTATAACACCCCCATGGCTGAAATGGTGAAAATGTTTGATGTAATGGAGATTCAAACCCACAACCCTCAGATTACAAGTTCGCTAATCACCTGCACATGCTGGGCTTTCAAATATTGCAAAATATAAAAAATCACTTAATAGGCAAAAAAAGATAATTACTAACATCTATGCTATCATGTAAGCTATCATAAAAAACAAAACAGGACACTTTATGGGGAGCCAAATTAAAAATACATTATATTCAAAGTCATAATATCTAAACTTTGCCTAATAAACTCTCAAAATTCCAGTTGTTACAGTAACAACTGCTTCCTGATCTGGTATCATAATAGCTCTGGCCTTTTGTGATGACACAGGTACCATGTTTTACCATTTGTTTGTTTCAAAGTGAGAGCATAATTATGTCAGGAAAATTACTTCAATAGAGGGTTTTATTTGGAAAGGCTTGTTTTCATGTTGCTCACTCTAAGTCAACTGCCAACTAACATGGAGCCAAGTCTTGAATACAGAACCATACTCCATGTGTGGAACAGGCACAGCAATGACAGCACCAGAGCAGACAGACTTAGCTGTGGTCTCAACGAGCTCTTTTCTGCAAATACCAACGTAGCCTGGTATCCAGAAGAACTAAATAAAAGTAGATGTTAAAGAGAAATAGGCCACTTGATTTCGAATATCGGCAATAACAGGGTAAGAACTAACACAACGCAATTCCAAGGCCAGTAGAGAACTAAGTGAGTTGGTATAAATAGTACAATTCAAGTACTGCTTCGCTTCTATGTGATCCAGGGCAAGAGAAATGGCATACAGTTTGGCAGTGAACACAAACTGTGGTCCACTTCAGTAAATGATTGAGAGCAGTCTGTAGCTGCTGCTCAATAAATTTTATGTTCGATGACTGACATGAGATGTGGAAGTTGTCAACAGAGAGCCTGTTTACACTAGTAAGAGGGAGTTGTCCAGTAATGGGTTTAATCTTTATAATGAAAAGTGTGGCACGCAAGATACAACCCTGAAGGGCTTCTAGCTCCTGTAAGAAAGAAAGAGAAAGTATCAAACCCACACAAACTTGGAATCCCTTCCCATTAAATTTTTTTTAATAAGAATGGGAAAATGACCATGCAACCCATAAGAGTGGAAGTCTCACAAAATTCCATACCTCCGCATAGTATCTTAAACCTTTTCAAGGTCAAAGAATACTGACAGAAGATGTTGTAAATTCAAAAATGTTTCTCTGATCAACATTTAAAGTGAAATTAGGTGGTCTGTGGTGGAGCACTGTCATCAAAACCCACACTGGATGGGCAGAGGAGATTATTTGATCTGTGGAACCAGACAAAATGAGCATCAACCATGCTCTCTAAGGTCTTACAGAGACAGCTCATCAAAGCAATTGGAGGGTAATTTGAAGAAATCTTGGAATCCTTCTCAGACATAGAGAAAGGTGGGACAAAATCCTGGCACCATGCATCAGGAAAAAACATTATCTTGTCAGATCAGCTCAAAACAACCAGAAGAATAGCAAACGAAGCAGGAGAGAAATTGGGCAGCATCTCACAGTGCATATCATCATGTCCAACTATTGTATTGACAGACCAATGAAGAGTCACCATGAGTTTCACCAGTGTAAAAGGGCAATAACAGTCATAGAGATGATCAGTTCAAAAGGAAAAAGGCGACCGCTCTGCCTGAGTCTTGATGACTTAGAAGGTGGAAGATGAAACAGAAGTACTAGATACCTGACAAAAGCTTTTGCCTAGAGTATCAGCAATGCTCTGGGCATCAGCGAGTTCCTGGCCATCAGAAAGTGAGATCAAGAGAGGTACAAAATTATGCTGTCCACTCACCTTCCAAATCTTGCTCCATATAACTTTGGAACTGGTGGTAGAAGAAATGCTGTTTGTGAGTTTAATTCAAAGATTCCTTCTAGCTTTGACATCTTACCTGAGAGCATGTGTATAGGCTAAAAAGCAATTAGGATCAAAAGTGTGAGTTACCTATAAAAGGCATCCCAGACCTATTTTTAAGCCTTTCGTGCCATTTGGTAGGCAGAATTACACCACGGACAAGGATACTGTGTAAAACATGTCAAGGTTTTTAGGAATACATAAGGTAGCCGCTAGATAATACTGTCAGCCACTACTGCCATGCAGTTGTCTATCGATAGCTTACAGATGACAACAAGAACACGTTCCACGAGAGCAGTAAAAGAGGACCAGTTGGCTTGATCCAGTTTCCATCAAGGCACATGGGTTGGGTGGCAACGACTACAGCCAGTCTCTCTCAAAATAATAGGAAAATTATCACTGCTCCGTGGGTTACTGTCAACCCTCCATGAAAAATGGGAGAACGGTGAAGGGGAGCAGACTGAGATATCAATAGCAATAAAAGACTGACGAGGTGCATGAAAATAAGTACAAGAACCAGTACTAAAGAGAGAAAGGTTATGATATGAAGAGCATACACTCTACGAAGTGACCCTTCCCATCAATATTAGCACCTTCCCAGAAAGAATTATGTCCATTAAAGTCCCTCAGGATTAAAAACTGAGACAGCAATTGTTCAAAGAAAACATCAAGGTCTAATTGGTCATAGATCCTTCCGGGTGAGAGATGGAAAGAACAAATAGTGATGGTACAATCCAAGGAAACACAGACGGCCACGACATCCAAGGGTTTGTCGAGTGGTAAGGACAGGTTGGACATATGCTTTTTGACCAGCAGTGCCACCACTCCATGCACTGGTCTATCACACTACCTGTCATTTCTATACGAAGAAAGCTGCTGAAAGGTAACTGTATTAGTAGGCTTCAGAAATGTTTCCTGTAGGGAAAGACACACAGGATGGTAAGAATCAATCAATGCTTTTATGTCATCGAGATTAGAACATAAACCTTGCCAGTTTCACTGTATCAAAGTGGCCATTTTTACTAAAGTGTAGGCAAATTGTGTGGAGAGTCTCCATGGATCCTGCCCTGAGTCAATTGGGCAGGTCTCTGTTGATGGAAGAAAAGACCAGTGACTGAAGGCATGAACAAATGACCATTCTGCATCTCGGGGATCAGAGAAGAAGATGGACTCAAAGAAATTCCCATACCTGGAACCAAAGGAAGGAGATCTGAAGGTCTACTGGAATGAATGGTAGGGACAGAGATGGGTGTTGATGTTGATTCATCAACTTTCTCAATCATGGTGGTCAGAAGACTTTTCACGTAGTTTGAGAATGTCTAGGTGCATGAAAATATGTACAAGAACCAGTACTAAAGAGAGAAAGGTTATGATATAGAGCATACACTCTAGGAAGAGGGTTCAGAATATATGGCCATACCTTTCAATTAAGATAACCTAACTCGATGGTGGCAGGTGAACATGGTGATGTAAACGTCAAAATTAGGACATTGGTCAGCATCATAATTCCATCTTTACGAGTGGAGATACACCTCACTGCAGAAATTCCTTGGGTAGAGGAACCAGAGAGGATCTCTGACTCGAGGATGTTCTTTAAATCCCTCTTAACAATAATTCATCATGATGAATTCAAAGTAGCATGGGGAGTAACCTCAACAGGTCTATCCCCAATAGCCTTTGATTGCAAGAGGAGTTCATTGCGTTTGGAAGTGGACGTTTCCACCAATATGTCACCACAAAGCTTTTTGACTAATTTAGGAGAGCCAGCAAGTCTCTCTAGTCCCTTTAGTATAAAAAAGGGAGACATTTGCCTAAAAGATTTGTCTGATAAAGAAAATAGACATTAGAAAATGAAGTACAGGTGTTGAAAAAGTTGAAGATTGTTGTTCAGAATCTTCAAAAACATGGTTGTTTACCAATGGTCTGCTTTTTCACTTTTATTATATATTTTTAATTTGATTATAGGGATCCATAATAAAGAAAAAAATGTTTTGGTGCCCACTAACCATGGAAAATTTTTTGAGGAGTGTGATTAAAGATGTATTGCATAGTCATTTAAAGCAGTTTGATAAAGTACCAAAAAACCAGCATGGTTTCACAAAGGGAAAGTTTTGTTTAACAAATCTCATATATATATACATCCGTATTAGTATAGTATTTATCAAATCAACTCCTTTTTCGTCAGTCAATATGTCCATCGCTGCAACACGTTTGTGTTTAACATTATCTACAATAATTAGTTTAAAACACACTGAAAATAAGGTTGGTAGTTTTTTATTTGTTCTCCATACAGTGTTAAATGCTTGTTGTAATTGTACATAAAATAGATACCCCAGAGGTACAGCGGTATGTCTGAAACGTTACTCTGCTAGGAAGTTGGTTTTGATACCCGTGGTTGGAAGAGTACAGACAGCCGTTTGTGTAGCTTTGCGCTTGACTACAAAACAAAGAAACATGAAATATTTATTGGCTCAATATTTTGCTGCTACATCTTCATCAGGGACCATCAATAATCTACACGTTCAGTGATGTCGAGAAACCCACTTGTTGAGAAATTTATATGTACAAACGGCTCGTTTGGGTTGAGAAAATATTTTACATAGAAGAGCGAACAACGTTTCGACCTTCTTCGGTCATCGTCAGGTTCACAAAGAAAGAGGTAACTGACCGGAAGCTGACCACATGTTTGAAAGGGGTTGTGTAACTGTGTGTCGAACTGTATACCGCCCTCTACATTCTAATGAAAAAAATCATCCATCCCAAAAATCCTTTGGAAACTTGAACTACAAATTGGTAATCCAGTTTGCTTGGCCTAACAAATACTTATATACATGTATCTACAAGTTATTTTACTCTATAGTTTCACTACTCTACATCAGTCGTACATAAAACATTCGGACTGATATTTCAAGTGGACTTTCACGTACATTTGCACAAAAACTTTTGTTTGAAAGGTTATGTTGTGACACATTTGAAAGATTTGTGTTGAATAGCATAGAACATGTGATCTATATTTACACTAAATTAGATTCCTGGTTGTGAGTTTAAAAGATTTATTTGTATACCAGTTTAGAGAAAAAAAAAACTTAAAGTTAAACAGAAATAATATCTATCAAATACAATTTCCGTAATTTCGGTGGGAATAAAAAAAAAAGAGGAAACGATCCAATCATAATTGTTGACTTTATAACTCATGTATTCGTTAATAGAATATCTTGATACAAGATATGTGAAGTAAAGCACAACCAATGAGAATATATGGTAATTTGAACTACTACAGTCCGAAGAACAGAAATTGTCAAATCGCTAAACTGTCACTCCTGTTAGTAGCACATTTTATCCCACAGGTTGTTTTGGCCACTTGAGACACTACTTGTTCTCATATATATTCGTCTCAGATCGCTTTTTGAACGTAACATCTAGTTGTTGTACCTTCCAATTACCCAACACGTACAACAAACGTATCAACCTAACAACACAGTCCTAGAATATTGAAACTCGGTCAAAAATTTTTTTTAAAAAAAACCTTAAGAATGAAACACACTAACTTGGTTGCTATTTTGAATACTTTCAATCACTAAAGGTCATTTTTATTGACATCAATCATTTTACACCTTAGATATTTGAGTTAAAATATTAGTTTTTCTTTATAATTTTGTGTTTCACCAAAACAGTAAGGAGATCAGTAGTCACTACGTCATCGTTCTGCACGTTTAATGACCAACCCAACAAGGAAGCGGTGAAACTAAGTTTGTAAGTAACGTTTTAACCCATCATCGCGATGATATAAGCTCTATTCTTGAAAAATACTGTGTAACTTTTAAGGTGAATTCAGTTACTGCATACCATATTAAATGCAAACTAGTTCTAACATTCAAATTGTGGAAAAACTTCCTGAACATTTTTTATAAATGTTTACACTCTTATAAACGTTTTAACATCGACGATCTGACGTGTGTCACAACTATTTACACGTGTGAGTCGCAATTTCAATTGATCTTTACACAATATATTTAACTCTTAGTTTTCGCTATGTTAGTGCTTTAAAATGTCAAGAAAATCACAGTTTAACATGACAAACGGTTTCGATTTCTGTCAAATATTTTAAAGAAGCTGATTAAGATGTGACAAAGAAAATCTCTTCGTCACACCAAACGTGCTCGCTCATTCAGCTGTGGGGGTGTTACAATGTGACTATAATCCCATTATTGGTTGGTAAACGATTAGTCCAAGAGTTGGCGGTGAGTGGTGATGACCAGCTGCCTTCCCTCTAGTCTTACACTGCTAATTAGAAACGGCTAGCGCAGATCGCCCTTGTGTAGCTGATGTTTTACTGATTCATTGATTAACTTGACTCAAGCCTCAACAGAAGATGGAAGTTGTTGTTGTTGAAATCATTTGAATAGTTATTTTTTTGAACAAGAATCGCCGTTAAGCAGTGAAAATAGATAACTCTTTTCCTTCATCATCTCTGCTGTATTTCTGTAGTGTTATCAGAAACATCATGTGACATCACGGCAATCTGTATGAAAAGTAAAGATTAAACCTACATTCTTAGTAAACGTATCTGCAACAGTTTGAATTGAGTTGATGTCTTCTGTTACTAAGCTTTAGAACCAGTTCAAACCTGTTTTAGGTTACACCAGTCAATATTAGTGAGAAAAAAATAAATGTTGTATTTAAGTAGGAGCTGCTACGTGCTGTACCTTAAGCAGCGCGCAAAACAGTTTCAAAACATTATCGCAGAAGCAAAAAAAAAAAATGAATTTGTTTTTATGTTTCTCTGAAAGTGTTTTAAATAAATTCAAAGGTAGTATACTCTTAACAAATGAACGAAAACGAAAATGAAAACTACATAAGTCATTATTGAAAGAGTTCACCACCGAGAAAACATGAAGTAATCAAAATTGAAACTTATTCATTCAGAAAGAAGGGTACTTTTAC